>NC_054494.1:39363267-39663097 GCF_017639515.1 Carcharodon carcharias
ACTGAGACTTGTGTATCTGCATTGAGACAAAGGGTACAGTAATAGAGTTCCAAGCTTTTAGCTGACTCCTTTATAGTGAGCAAAAACAGATCTTTGATTGCTTTGAAACTGTCCCTCTTAGAATTCAAACTCAACTTAACTAGTAAAACATCAATCACATGGTAGTACATAACTTGAATATTACTGAAAAGAGAGACATGTTGCCAAGGTTTATCACTGCACTCATCAGGACAAACATAAAAATGCCAAATTTCAAACAATCACAATTTATACAAAGGGGGAAAGGGTGCTGATTGGTTGGCAAGTTGAATGATTGTTTTCTCCATGGTAACACCTCAGCCAATGGGGAACTACAGGCTGCTATTACCAGGGGGCTTGGGGAGCTGATAGTTCTCCATTGCTTTTTCCATAACACCTCGGCCAATCAGAATCAACTTGCCAATCAATCAGCACCCTTTCCTCCTCCAGTATAAATTGTGATTGTTCAAAATTTGGCATTCTTGCATTTGTCCTGCTGAAGGCAAGATGAAAAGCTTCAGCAACATGTTTTATTATTGCTGAAAATTGAGACATCGAAGTGTTAAAAAAGTGGAATTTGCCAGAGAATTTGCTTTTGTTTTATTCTGTCATGGATGGTGGGCATCACTGGCTGGGCCAGCATTTATTGCCCATCACTAATTGCCCGAGAGGTGATCGAACTGCTGCAGCCCCTGTGGTGTAGATACACCCACAGTGATGGTCAGTAGGGAGTTGCAGGATTTTAACCCTGTAACAATAAAGAAACAACAATGTATTGCCAAGTCAGGATGCTCTGTGACTTGAAAAGGAATTTTCAGGTGGTGGAGTCCCCATGCTTCTGTTGTCCTTGCCCTTCTGGATGGTAGAGGTCATGGGTTTGGAAGGTACTGTTGAAGATGCCTTGGAGAATTGCTGCAGTGCATCTTGTAGATGGTACACACACTGCTGCCACAATGCACTGGTGGTGGAGGAAGTGAATATTTAAAGTAGTGTATAGGATGCCATCAAGTGAGCTTCGTTGTCCTAGATGGTGTTGGACATCGAGTGTTGTTGGAGTTGCAGTCCTCCAGGCATGTGGAGAGTATTTCCTCACAGTCCTGACTGCTGCCTTGTAGATTATGGACAGGCTTTGAGAAGTCAGGAGGTGAGTATTGCAGAAAAAAAGAGAAAAGCTTCAACATGTCATCTTGCACTCATCAGGACACTTTGTAAGAATACCAATACAAGGAGAAAACAACAATTTATACTCTATGAGAAGAGAGTGCTGACTGGTGGCAAGTAGACGCTGACTTGACAGTTAACTGTCAGTCACCATCAATTGGTGCACTCTCCATTGCAACGCCTCCACCAATCACTTGCCAACCAATCAGCACTCTTCTCATACAGTATAAATTGTTGTTTTCCCCTTATATTGGTATCCTTGTATGCAAGGTGAAAAGCTTGGACGTGTCTCTTTTTTCAGCAATACTCAAGTTCCGTACTACCAAATGTCTAGTCAGGAGGCGAGTCACTCACTGCGGATTTCCCAGCCCCTGACCTGCCTGGGAAACCACAGTCATAATACGGCTAGTCCAGTTCAGTTTCTGGTCAATGATAACTCTCAGAAAGTTGATGATGGGGAATTCGACAATCGTAATATCAAAAGGGAAGTATAGTTAGGTTCTCTTGCTAGAGATGGTCATTGCCTGGCACTTGCATGAATGTTGCTTGCCACTTATCAGCCCAAGTCAGAATGTTGTCCAGGTTTTGCTGCATGTGGGGTGTAAACTGCTTCAATATCTTTAGGATTTGCGAATGGAATAGTTTGTGGTTTGTGGGTTAAAAACATTTGGAGCTACACCAGGAGTTAAACATGTAGAATTTTGTAGAAATATTTTAATACACCACATTGAACCCCAACTCTAAGCAGGTTACACATAAACTGCAAGATCCCTAGACTTCCTCAATGACTGGCCTTGCCACTTCAAAAAAAAAGTCTCATCTCAGAACAACAAAATTCTGTGAAAGAAAGCGAGCCAAAACAACAGCTTTCTCAGAGAGGTGACAAGTGCAGATCTTTTAGTTTGTTTAACGATAGGACCTTATCAATGGTTGTAAATGTATGGAATAACGGCTTTTACTCCTTTACAACTAAAGACAGTGTCCTCTCGACTGGTTGGGTAGCTGAACTGACTGGTCTGGTGCAGGACCATACAGCAGAGGAAAGTTAAAAACAAAAATACCTGGAAAAACTCAGCAGGTCTGGCAGAATCTGTGGAGAGGAACACAGTTAACGTTTCAAGTCCAAACGACCCTTCAACAGAACCATTCAGGAGAGGAAAGTTGTTGGTTCGATCCCTGGTCTGTGTTGGGGCTATTCTTAACCGAGCATGCTGGAACATAGAAGCAGGAGTAGGCCATTCCATCCCTTCAGCCCGCTCTGTCATTTAATTGGACTTTGTACCTAATCTGCTAATAACTCCATCTACATGCCTTGATGCCATATACCTCAGTACCCTCGTCTAACAAAAATCGAGCAATCTCACAGTTTTAAAATGTTCAGTCAACCCCTAGCCTCAAGTTTCTTTTTTTTTTTATAAAGGGGGTGGGGGTGGGGTGGGAAAGGGAAGAGAGTTTCTGATTTCCACTGCCATGTGTGTGAACAAGTGCTTCCTGATGTTAAAGTCACTGTTCACACAATGAGGAAAGAATGGATCTGAAGTCAGTCTTTTCCTTAATCCAAGTTTATTCCCAAGACCACAGAGTAAAGGCACAGATTCCTCTTGTTTCCCCCAACACCAGTGTGAACTTTTTTTTTTATGCACTTGCAATAATTTTCTAATCTTCTCCAACTGGTGACAGCTGCTTTCAATTACAAACTTAAAGCATGTATTCCATTACAGCATGATTCCAACACTAACACCTATCACCCCTGAATGGCCTGGCTCGAATTTTAAGAAAATACCCCCTTGTTCTGGACTCTCCCCTCCAATGCCCTCTGGATCAGACAGGAGTGAAAATAATAGTTTGAAGACGCTAGAGTGAAGATTGAAGAGAATAGTGTCACACTGGAACAAGTAGATATGTTTGTCTATGTAGGACAATGATAACAGAAGATGGGTAGATATGATGCTGAAATTAGAAGAAGGATAGAGATAGCCAGAAGTAATTTTGTGGAGATGAAAGATGTGTTATCAACAAGAAAACGAGGGGCGGAAACAGGAAAAAACTCAAAAGATGCTACATTCCCGTCTGCCCCAGAAACCTGGACAATAAATAATGATCTGTGGAAGAAAATAGAGGTCTTTGAAATGCGAATGCTAAGACATAGGCTAAAAATTCCAAAACGGGCCATAAGAAATGAAATTGCAAGGACAAAAAAACTCTAAAATGTCACTTCCAGAAAAGAAAGGTCAGTATTTCAGTCATTTGGTCAGAGCTGAAAAGCTGCAGAGATCTCTTCTAGAGGGCAAAGCGGAGGGCAGCAGAAAGAGGGGTTGACCTAGGCATAGTTGGATGACGGACTTCATGGAGCAGTTGCAGACAAGCTACAGTGGATGTGTGAGGATGGTGCAAGACAGACGAACGTGACAAACCATGACAGTAGGTCAGAGTAGCTACAAGTAGACAGTCAGAGAATAATAGGTCAGAGTTCTTGCTCAAGATTGCAATTTAATGACCTGCTACTAGAAAGCGCATGTGCAAGTTTATTCTCCTTGGTAACACTCCCATCAGTCAATTAACCTCCCAATGTTAATTGTGTATGCTCATGCAAATGATCACCTGGGGAGATTTTGATGCCGATGGAAGTATATTCCCACAAAACTCCACATCTACAGTTTGGAAGTGGGAGGTGGGAACACAAAGGCAAATGGGAGATATTCAGCCAAGCATCTCTAATTGTGAAACATTTGATTTCCAAAGAGAATACTGCAAATTTAAAATTAGTTTGGCATCATTTCTGGATGCCAGAAGGCAAGCGGTAGCATAGTATTCTAACTTAAAGGTGCAGGGGTGGGGGCAACACAGACATAGACCAAATTTGCTTTTTGCAAATCATGTCTTCAGTTACCTAATTTACAGAGTAGAATGGAAAAATGCAATGGCAACGACTGTAGCCCAGCCAGTCCCACTGATTGGTTAGAAGCATGTTGTACCCAGGAAAGGGAGAGAGAGAGAGAGAGAATGAATATAAACATGCAGCAGTATGACAGACTGGTGGCACAGTGTGTACTTGGGCACTGATGCACTGCAGCACAGAGCAAGAGATGCAGGTTCCCAAACACCGGGCTCTCAATCTCAAGTCAAACTGCCTCTTAAGTGAAGAGAACTGGCCTCACAGTCACCCCTGGGCTGCTTTTAGTATCCTGGTTATAACAAGTCATGCGTTACAAATGTAGCTCTGCAGTGGACAGGAGGAGTGGGACCAGAAGGGATGAGTAAGAGAAAAAAAAAAGGCATTCGGACAATGTGGGGAATTTTAAAGATTAACCATGGTATTGAATCTGTCCCCACATTTGGAATGCAAATTTACACCTTACCCTGAATTGGTATCAATCATTTGAAACGGAGGAGAGATTAACTCCAGATGCTGTAACATTATTGCCTTCATAATTTTTTTTATTCTTTCAAGAAACCCTATTAAAACAACAAAGAGGGGTGGTTCTTTCTAACACAGTCCTGCTGTGTGCATCTGTTGGAAAGGCTGCCAACAGCATTGCCCTGTAAAAAGCTCCAGTGTTGAGTAAGGAGAGTAGGAACAGCGTCTCCTACCGCTGCCTTGCAAAATTACCCCTTAAAACACACCACTTTGCAAAACTACAAACGTCAGGAAGTCAGTCACCAGCAGCAGCGTCCCCATGCACTGCCTGCAGTATTTCAACTGTTGTCTGCACTATGGATTTGACATTAACATAAGATTTGACAGAAGCGGGGGAGCGGGCGGGGGGGGGGGGGGGAGATGCGGGTGCGGGTTGGAAAGGAAGACAAGAACCCGCTTCAGGTCCAAAATAAAAATCAATGCAATCTTCTGAAACACTTTAAAATCTGTTGTTTTTTTTTCCTGAAGAGAAAGAGATGGGACAATTACCACCAAACTGCAAACGTGGCGCCCCAATAGATATTAGGAAGCCTGTGTGACATTTACAGCTTATGACAGTGTTGAATAAAATAGCAGGGAAGAACAGCTAAAAATAACCGCTGTGTCGCAGCCAGTGCGTGGTTTAGATATGGACAGTGTGATTCATCTCCTGGGCTGAGGGGAGGGAGGGGGGAACAGGAGAGGCAACCTTACACATCCTTTTATTTATTGCTTTGCGTTAGGACATTGCAACAGGAAGGGTTTTTTTTAAACCGCGCTCTCTCTCCCGCTTCTGTCTGGAAGATACAGTGATATATAATCCGATTACCCCTCCCCTCTATCCCTCCCTCCTTGAGCGGCTCTCACACCTGCATTGCGGCTGGAGTGACCCCCAAACAAGACTGCTGACCTCCCCCTTAACCCTACTTGGTGACTATCTGCTAAATCTCAACCAAGGGAGGAAGCAAACACAAAGCGAAGCCTTTCCCGGACCCCGTTTGAAACAGACAAGCCTTTTTTTGCCCCCAGTTCACAGCTCTCAGCCTCTTTCATATAATGTTTCTCGCCATCTCCGTCCAGGTCAGTTTCTTAAGACACACGGTTCAGTTTCAACACTCTGTGTTTAATCAAACTATGTCAAAATGCCTTTGAAATAACTTTAAAGAGGGCTCAGATTGTTGCTTTTAAGATGCAGTCTATTTAATGAATCTGCTTACATCAACACAAAACAGAACGTTTCGGTTGTGAAAAGGGGTTAAACTTTCACTATGCAGGGTTCCTCAAAAATATCAAGTACAAGCCATTTACACAAGGTATTGAGAAATTATGAGAGTCGCTAGAGTTTGTTGCGGCTGCTTCCTTGTATATTTCAGGTACAAACTGCACAAACTCCATTGAGATTTAGAAGGAAAATTCAAGCTGTAAATTTGACCTAAACATTTCCTCCGTTGTAAACCGCGGGTTTGAATTTGAACTTGGTGGGACGCGGGTTTCGTGTGTCTGGTAACTGATCCGTCTGGTAGTAATTATGTACTAGTTCCGGTCACCATGAATTCCCTGTGTGAATTATTTAAAAGGAGTTTTGTTCGTGCAGCCTCTCGTTTAGATTTGACGAGGGCACTTGCACCGTTCGGTTTGGCCCAGGCACCACGGTGCATACAAATAAAGTGTACTTTGGGACAGAATGAGCGCAGTACTGTCGCGGTGACAGGCGTTAACCACAGAAGTGGGGGGGTGGGGGGGTGTGCAGCTTCCTCCCCCCACCGCCGCGGGACTCTCGACACACACACACACGGGAGGCTGGTGCCCAGAATCCTGTATCTGTTATATACCATCAATGTACTGAAATCTCAAAGCAGAACATACCCTGCACCAAGAAGCTTTTATGTAAAGACAGCTCTTTCCTGCATAAAGTTTTACAACGCCTGTCAAGGTGCTAGATAAGCAGACTGACACTCATCGGAGGCAACCAAAGACTGATCACATTTGTGTTAATTAATGCCATTGTACACCGCTCTGAAAGGACAGACACAAAATGTACACGATATTCACCTTCAAATTAATACTATATTAGTAAATTATAAATGCTGGTCGGATATTCTTTATATATATATATATATATATATATGCCCTCTCGTAATCCTGCTCCCTTTCCCTGTCAAGTGCCCATCTGTGAGCATACTGTTCAATGCAAGTGAATCGAACAAGGGCTTGGGTGATGGGTGGATACAGAGAGATATTCTTCGGAGCCCCTTCCACCTTGTTAATGCTGACATCAAATCTTTCCGTTCGCAGCCGGTAAGCCTCGCTTAAGCCCTCTGCTCAGTGGGAGGCAAGCCCCCTCACCACAACCTGTCCAGTCAGTCACTCACCTCTGGCAGACAGTTTCTTGGTGTTAATAATCTTTGCAGCATATTCCTGCCCCGTGGATAATTTGACGCATCTGCGAACGACGGAGAAGGCACCCCTAAGGAAGGACAAGGGGGGAAAAAGAGAAAAGACAAACAAGGATTTTAGTCCAGAAACACACAAGGAGGAGGAGAGGGAGGGGGGGGGGTCAAAAAACAAGGAGGTGTGGGGAGGAGAGGAGGGAGGAAGGCAGACAACAGCTGGACTGGGGCAGTCGCTGCAAGGGCAGGGGGAGAGGGAGAAAGAGGGGTAAACTAGATGATAGCATACTTTCCTAGCTCTTCGTACAACTGGTACTCGTCGCTAAACCTGGTACACGTTGCGGTAGTGGCCATGTTGAAATGAAAATCCTCGAATTGGTTTGCATACACTCGCCTGTCAATTGTAGGGAGGGCAGACTGGGAGCCACTAACGCGAGATTACGAGACAGAGAGAGAGAGAGAGAGAGAGAGCTCCAAGCCGAGGACGTGAGCGGATCCCAACGCCAGCAATACAGCGGAACACTGCCTCACACAGTCCGCCTGCAAACTTTTTTAAGGGTGCATTTTCTTCCTAACCCCCCCAAAAAAATCTAAAATTTTGCACCCGTGTTATTGCAAGAAAAGTGAAATTATTTTATACAATGCATGTTTAGCGCCATAATTGTACTTAAAAAGTTACACTGCCCCTTGCTTTTTAACCCTCAAAACTGTCATAGCTAAGTTCTCTAAAATATATTGAAGTTGAACTGTGAAGCTTGCAACTGACACACACAAATCACGTGTTAAAAAGACATGACTTGGCAGTAATTTATTAGTCAGTGTTTGAGCAGGGCTGTGGAAAAAGGTGCCATTACCACTTATTTTGTGAGCTGAATTGGAAGCAACTAGCCACAGAAAGGGAAAACTTTATGGTTAACTCAGTTTCACAGTTGTCACTCGTCTTGGCATGGGATGGAGTGATACCTCGGAGTGTGCCAATTAATATTTGCAGGGGACCCCTCCCCAATCTCCGCCACCAAATAATAAGAAATGAAAATACAGTACTTAGGTACAATACAATCCTTACACTGTATGGGGAAATCAACTGGTCAGTTGTGATGTTACACACATGAAGAGCCTGAATCAAGTATAACCTTCAGGGAGAGCAAGGTTAGAGGACAGGAGGTGATTGGGCCAGGACGCACAAATGGAATTCAGTGCCCGTTTTAAAGTCCTTGACTGTAATTTTGACATTATGTGACAGATGGGCACTAATGAATTGGCAACCTCTTTTATATCGCTCCATTTAATTTAATGGAAATAAAAATCGCGAGAGATGTAAAAACGGGCTGCTGATTCATTAGACCCCATTCCATCGCACAATGTCAGAATTCCCCTACTCCCCCATATATATTGCCATTGCGTCCCCATTTATAATAGAAGTTGCCCATGTAAACCTGTCATGCTGTAATTACATCCTCCCGCCAGTTGTCAGGAAGTGCGCACAGAGGTATTATTTCTGCTAAATTACTGTGTAGGTTATACATGTTTAATAACGTTGATTACCTGAAACAGATCCATAATCTCATTGTGTTGTGATTAATTGTCACTTACTAATTGCTCCGAGTCAACAGGTTAGTTACCCCAGCATTCGTCATACTGCATATTTGTTTTGTATTATAGATTGCTAAATGTATATAGTCACATTTTATAGCAAAATATATAATACAAATTGTATATTGCTGAAGTTTCTTTTGGGGAAAGCTTCTGGTTTTGCACTCCTCAGGACAAATGCAAGAATGCCAAATTTCAAAATCACATCAATTTATACTACAGGGGAAAAAGGTGCTGATTGGTTGGCAAGTCAACTCTGATTGGCCAAGGTCTTGCCATAGAGAAAGTAATCGGGAACAATAGGCTCCCCAAGCTCCCGAATGTGCACAAGTGTTTTGGGTGGTGCATGTACAGCACAGTTTTTATTTTATAAGGTAGGGTGTTAGAATTAAATGGTTTAATAGATATTCTGCCTGCTTTACATTCTGTTTATATTGTCAATTGTAAACTGCCCCTAAAGGCATTCTGCTAGGTGAATTGTTCAACTGTCAGCCCTGGCTCAGTTGGTAACTCTTACCTGAGTCACATGGTTGTGGCTTCACATTTCGCTCCTGGGACTTGGGGGTGCAAAATCCAGGCTGTCACTGCAGTGCAGTACTTCGGGAGTGCTGTCTCAGATTTTTTTAGGAGGTGCAAATTGGTCCCTGGGATGAGGGGGTTGTCCTATGATGAAAGGCTGAGTACACCGGGCTTTTATTCTTGGGAGTTTATAAGAACGAGAGCCAATCTCATTAAAACCTACAAAATTCTGATGGGGTTTGATAGGGTAGTCGCTGAGAAATTGCTTTCACTGGTCAGGGAATCTAAAACACAGGGGGATGGTCTCAGGATAAGGGGCCAGTCATTTAGGACTGAGATGAGAGGACATGACTTCACTCAGAGGGTTGTGGATGCTCCATTGTTGAATACATTTAAAGCTGGGATAAACAGATTTTTGGTCTGTCAGGGAATTAAGGGATATGGGGTGCAGGCAGTAAAATGGAGTTGAAGCCCAAGATCAACCATGATCAACCGTTGAATGGCGGAGCAGGCTCAGTGGGCAGTGCGGTCTACTCCTGTTTCTATTTCTTATGTTCTTATAAATGCTCCCAAGGTACTATTTGGTGAGGAGCAGTGGAGTTTTCCCAGTGTTCCAGTCAACATTTATTCCTAATTTGACAAATGAAGCAAAAGACCCAGTCGTTATCACATTTCTGTTTGTGGACCTTGCTGTATAAAAATTGACCACCATGTTTCCCGCATTAAAACACAAACTACGCTGCAAAAATGCCTCACTGACTGTTGTGTTATGTGTCTGCATGTCACTGTAATGTACAAGTGCTTGGCAGAGCAAGGATTAATGTGGGACTGAAGAATAGCCCTGTGCATGGTATGATGTATAGAGTCACATGGTAATAGACTGAGAGAACAGTCTAGAAAGAACACTATGGAACCAACCTGCATGGAGATAACAGCACCGTGCATGACAGTAACCTGGAATCTGTAAGTTGTTAAGGGTTGACAATAAAGGGTTCATGTTTAAATATACAAGTCTTAAATTGAGACATTTAAAGAAACCTATATTAAAACATGGTTGGCAGTGGTGGGAGGTCCTAAAAGATATTGCATCTGAGATAGTACTATAATTCAACATGGTGATCCGCGAAAGGTGGCAGCTAAATGCATGAACCCAGAACAGCATTCCAAGATATGAAAAACTGAAAACAACTGAAGCCTACATAGAGAGATGCCCAATAAGAAGAAACTTGAAGAAAAATTTGAAGAAGCTTCACTTCAGAAATAGATGTGAGGAATCCACCAGAGTGAGTGGAAGTCCTTTGCAGAAAATTGCAAAAACCTGAGTGACCACAGTTCATGAGATAATGATGAAAAGTACAAAAAAAGTAGCTGTATTTTAAAATAGGTGGTGGTCCCATGGGCCCAGCATCCAGAAGGCAGCTGAAAGATGGCTGCAATTAAAACAAGTTTTAAAAGGCTGGCAGAGTTAAATAGGTAAACCTGCAGGGCACTGTAGCAAAAAACCTGCGGAGTTTAAAAGAAGAAATCACTGCAGAGTTGACAGCTTGCAACTTAAAATAAAAAGGCGCACAGCCACTGAAATCCTCAGAGCATGGGACATTCAAAGTGCAAAAGACCTGCTGAGTAAAAAAAAAACAAGAAAGAATTGCCTTGAAATCAATTTTCAGTGCCTAGAAAAGAAATACTGCAGTATTTTCTTTTTAAAAAAATTTTAGAACAAAACCTAAGCGCACGATCACCAAAGAGCCTGCCAAAGTCAAAAAAGCGCAGGAAAATGACAGACAGAGAAAACGGCAACTGCAGAGGCAGCCTGAGTGTAGAAATAATGGTGACTGCACTCACAGCCTTAAAGAGAACACAGTTTAAAGCTGTAACAAAAGAAAATGAAACAGTCATGGACAGAAAATTGAAAGAGACCTCAGAGACAGGGCAACTCCACTAAGGGCAACATAGGATCCCAGAGAGAGGGCAACTCCACTGAGGGCAACAAGAGACTCCAGAGAGAGCGCAAATCCCAATAAAGTGTAAATGGCAACAAAAGAGAGAGTGAGAGAGAGGGCAACAGAAGACCCCATAGCATGAGGTAACTCAAAAGAAGCAAAATGTGCATTAAGTAAATGAAGCTGTTTCACAGGAAAATGTTCACATCAGATCTGCTCTGGAAGATTTAAAGTGCAAGATTCAAGCTGAATACGTACCTCTGAAAATGCACAATAAACTGAGATCTTCAATAAACCAAGCTGTTCAAGAATTGAACAAGCAAATTTCAGAGACGACACAAAATAGCAGGAGGAAATAATGATCCTCAAAACCATAGTTGGCAAATCAGTTTGGAAAACTCAACCAGATGTACAGCTAGGCAAGACAGCGGGCAGAAAAGGCACGGAAAGAAGCTGTGACCCCCAAAGGCTCCTTGAAAAATCAATATGTAGTCATGGAAAAGCATGAGGAACTAAGAAAAAGCTGCATTGGAATTATGAGTAGCAACAAAATGATGCACTGAAGTCCAGAGTGAGTTGGCAAGAAGTCAACAAGAAAATAAACCATTGAAAGAACAGTTGATTGTTCTTCAAGATCAAATGCAAAAGGAATACATAACTATTTAGCAACTCAAAGAAATGAAGGCTGTCTTAAATACTGAATGGAAGCAGAGCAGGAGAAACTCGAGGAGACTATGCTGAATTACAGGAAAACTCAAGATAAAGCCAGTGAGCTTTGCAAAGAAAGGGAAACCTGTTGACAGACCTTCACACGCTACAAGAATTTCTTAGGACAAAGTTTATTTCTCTGGAAAATTACGAGGAGAAGGAGAATGAATTTAACGTCACTCTGAACAAATGAAAAAACAGTTGGCAGAAAAGGCTCAGAAATGTTCTGTATTCCAGGAGGAAGCTGAAAGCTACAAGAAACAGACTGAAGAGCTGAAGAAGCAGTTGAATGGAAAAGCGGAGATATTGAAAGGAAAAGCCATCGAACTTTCCAAACTGCGAGTGGATAATGAAGCCATGAGTAGGACAATTACAGAACTGAAACAAAATAAGACTTTGCCAGAGACAGACCTGGCCAACAGTGAATCCAACGTCAAATGGACAAATTTTCTATCGCAGAGAAAAAAAAAGACAGAAATGAGATAGGAAAATATAAATCCAACGCTAAAGTGCAAGGCACTAGAAGAAAAAGCTGAGCTGAATGAAAAGATTCATAAGCCTGCAAAAATGCTTTGAAAATAAAACGGCAAACAAATATTTCACTGAAATTGTGAAACAAGTGGAAATGAGGGTTCTATTTGGAAAATGTCACTGCCCAGCAAGAACACGGTGGACATCACAGAAAAAGAAAATTCAAGTCCACTCTAGAAATGAATGGAGTGCACATTCCCTTTGGAAGGAACGGGACAAACCCAGAGTGTCTGAGAAAAGCAGATGGGCTGTTAAAAAAGAGAAACGCAACTTGAAGGAGCGCAAAAAATGAATCAAATGGAGATAGCTATGTGCCAGAAACACAGAGTACAACTACCATTCCTCCAAATGTGGCAGACCAAGATGTAGAAGAACTGACTAGCTTCTCAAGACCTTCTGAGTGTATAAGGTTAGAGACTTGAGATATGGGAGAAAGGATAGCAAGTAAAGATTGTATTACAAACAGCTATATTGTGTTGGAAAGGAAAATTTTCTTTGGAGATGAAAGGGGGATGTTGTGTTATGTGCCTGCATGCCACAGTCATGTAAGGGTGCTCAGCAGAGCAAGAGTTAAGGTGGGACTGGAGAACAGCCTTACCTACAGTATGATGTATAGAGTCTACATGGTAATACACTAAGAGAACTGTCTAGAAAGAGCACTCTGGAACCAGCTTGCATGGAGGTAACAGCACCAGGCATGACATTAATCTGGGATCTGTAAATAGTTAAAGATTAACAATAAAGTGTTCATATTTAAATGTACAAGTCTCAAGATCTCATCACTGAGACATCACAGCTGGCACTAGAATACAACACCTGACTGTAAAGTGCTATGGATATTCCAAGGTTGTGAAAGGTTTTGTTTAAATACAAGGCTTTCTCTCTTACAATGATTTGCCGGGTCCACCTTGTTAGAATTTGAATGAAACCAAATTGTCCATTCCACTTTGCTCTCAAATCTATTTTCACACGTATGAAAAATCATGTTCATCATACAAGGGCAAAACATGGCAGATGTTGGAAATCTGAAATATCAACAGAAAATGTTGGGAACGCTCAGCAGTTCAGGGAACCTGTGTGGTGCCTCCACAGATGCTCCGAGACCCGCTGAGCATTTCCAGAGTTTTCTGTTTTATTATTAGTTTACAACCTGAAATATATCAAAGAAAGAAAGAACCTGCATTTATGTGGCTTCTTTCATGCCCTTATGAACATAGGAACATAGGCCTTAGGAGCAGGAGTAGGCCATTTGGCTCTTTGAGTACTTTACAGCCAGCGAAGGACAAGTCAATTATCCCTTATCCGAAACCCTCAGGGCCGATTGCATTTCGGATCTCAGGTAATTCTGGTTTTTGGATACCACGTATAAACTTACATTACAATAGTCTAAGCATAGGTTAGCAATAGACTAAAGTAAATAAAATGGCTAGAAAAGTAAGACATATCACTGAATTATAAATACAGAATACCTGTAATAAGTTTCTTTTTGACGTGTTCACCAGAAAAATCTCAAGGTAAACGGTGCAGACAAACAACTAGACTTGCCATGCTAAAGGTCAATGAGGTTCAAAAAAAGTGCGGTTTTTGAATGTGTTCAGTTTTCAGATAAAAGGTACTTGACCTGTACTTCTGAAGTGTAGTCACTGTAATGTGAACAACAAGCTCTGTTCTGATGCCAGATTCACAAGCCCCCAAAAGGAGCTTGGCCCAAGTGGGGTGGGAGCAGTTACTTGCAGATAAAACTGTGTCAGAGCAGTGGGAGGCATTCAAGGAGGAAACAGCGAGAGTACAGGGTAAATATGTTCCCACAAAGACAGTGGGGGGGGGGGGGGGGTACCAAGTCTGGAGAACACTGGATATCAAGGGACATAAAGGTTAGGATTAAGAAATAAAGAGAAGCTTGTGGTAGATACCGAGGGCTCAATACAGCAGCATCCCTAGAGGGGTATAAAAAGTGCAGGGGGGGACTTTAAAAGGAAATTAGGAAAGCTAAGAGAGTGCAGGAGAAAGCATTGGTGGGTGGAATAAAGGAAAACGCAAAGGGGTTTTTTAATATATAAAGAGCAAGAGAATAACTAGGGAAAGAGTAAGGCCAATTATGGGTCATAGAGGTAATCTGTGTGTGTGGACCCAGAAGACATGGGTACAGTCCTCAATGAATACTTTGTGTTGTCTTCACAATGGAAAAGGTCAATGCAGGTATAGACATTAGGGTGGAGGACTGTGAAATATTAGAGCAAATTAACATAGAGAGAGAGGAGGTACTAGCAGGTTTAGCAGCCTTAAAAGTGGATAAATCCACAGGCCTGGATGAAATGTATCCCAATCTGTTGAGGGAGGCAAGGGAAGAGGTACCAGGGGCCCTGGCAGTAATTTTCAAATCCTCTCTGGCCACAGTTGAGGTGCCAGAGGACTAGAGGACTGCTAACATTGTCCCATTATTAAAAAAGGGGGGAAAGGATAGACTAAGAAATTACAGGCCAGTCAGCCCAACCTCATTGGTGGGGAAGTTACTAGAAATAATTCTGAGGGACAGAACATATATGCACTTGGAGAGACACAGATTAACCAGGGATAGTCAGCAGGGAACGTTGTGTTTCATAAATTTGATTGAATGTTTTGAGGAGGTGACCAGGAGTGTTGATGAGGGTAATGCATTTGATGTGGTCTACATGGACTTTAGCAAGGCCTTTGATAAGGTCTCTCATGGTAGACTGGTCAAGAAAGTAAGAGCCCATGGGATCCAAGGCAAAATGGCACATTGGATCCAAAATTGGCTGAGAGGCAGGAAGCAGAGAGTGATGTTAGAGGGATGTTTCTGTGTCTGTTTCCAGTGGGGTTCCACAGGGCTCAGTGCTGGGGCCCTTGCTGTTTGTGGTGTACATAAATGATTTGGATTTAACTGTAGGGGGTATGATCAAGAAGTTCACGGATGACATGAAAATTGGTAGGGTGTAAATAGTGAGGAGGATAGCTGTAAACTGCAGGAGGATATCAATGGACTGATCAGATGGGCAGAGCAGTGGCAAATGGAATTCAACCTGGAAAACTGTGAGGTAATGCCCTGGGGAGTGCTAAAAAGGCAAGGGATTACACTATCAATGGTAGGACCCTGGAAAGTACTGAAGATCCAAGGGACCTGTGCATATTCACGGAACTCTGAAGATAGAAGGCAGGTAGATAAGATGGTTAAGAAGACATATGGGATATTTGCCTTTATTATCCGAGGCATAGAATACAAGAGCAGGGAAGTTATGCTGGAACTGTATAAAACGCTGGTTAGGCCACAACTGGAGTACTGCGTGCATGAGTAAAGATTGGATAGGCTGGGATTGTTTTCCTTGGAGTAGCGAAGGTTGATAGGGGACCTGGTAGAGGTATATACAATTATGAGGGGCATAGATAAGATGGATCGGAAGACACTTTTTCCATTAGTAGAGGAGTCAAAAACCAGGGGGCATAGATTTAAGGTAAGAGGGAGAAGACTAAGAGGAGAGTTGAGGAGAATTTTTTTCAGCCAAAGGGTGGTGGGAGTCTGGAGCTTACTTCCTGAAAGAGTGGTTGAGTCAGAAACTCTTGTAACATTTAAGTAGTATTTAGATATTCCCTTGTGTTGCCATAGATGCCAGGGCTATGGGCCAACCATTGGAAAATGGGCTTAGTGTAGTCAGATCTTTGTTGACCGGCATGGACAAGATGGGCCGAATGGCCTCCTCCTGTGCTGTAAACGTCTATGACTAAAATAATTTGCTCGGGGCAAATTGCATTGTGCATTTATGGATAATGCAAAATAACTGCAGCCTTATTGCAAAGTGCTGGAAATTCATTTTTTCCCCATACTGTTTCTGCTGCAATGGATTTTAGAAATACAATACTTTTCAGCAATGTTTCCCAAGCTTCAACTGTTTACAACTAATGTTAAATTTTCCACAATACCTTCTTCATGATTGTTTCAATGTATTTTTGATACGTGTTAAAAACAAGTTCAAATCAGAGCATCAAAATCCCTGTCTATCCTCAGTGGAAACTTGGACTAACTACTTCTCATTAAGCTGTTTTCTACAATGGATAAGGGACTGTTGACTATTGACTCACCCTCAAGCTTTTTTGTTTTTGTCATTCAATTTCTGAATCTTTCTTTGCCTACTGATTTATCTGCATATTATTTCCATTGTTTTTATGCAGCGATAGAATTGCTCATCCTTTGGGTCACTGACTCTGTCCTCTGGAGGTTAGGACCAGGGAGGGTTCCTAGAATGTGCCATTTTTTTCCTTGGGGTGGCCACACAGAAAAGGCAGAACATGACTAATCTTCGTTTGATAGTACAGAACTTGAATATTGCTAAAAAGAGACACGTGTTGGCGAATCTTTTCACCTTGCACTCATCAAGACAAATGCAAGAATGTCAAAATTCAAACAGTCACAACAATTTACACTACAGGAGAAGAAAGTGCTGGCTCTGGCATTCTTGCATTTGTCCTGATGGGTGCAAGACGAAAAGCTTCGGCAACGTCTTTTCTCAGCAATATTCACAACCAATCTTGCAGATTCTGAGCTGAAGGCATCTTGCATAACAAAAGGACAGAGCTCAACCAAACAAAGGCTGGCTGCAGGTCTTGTTTTTAACTAACTTTAGGCAGGCACTTTCTGGATGCCCAAGTTGGAAAGCACTGCTGTGACTCAGAGACATGGCATATCCTACTGCACATAAATTACCACAAATATACTGGCATAAGGACAAGTCTTTAAAATCTTTCTTAAAACAAGCTCAGTCTCAGAGTATAATTGGTATCAGACTGTACCTTTTACAGCATTGCATGGCACTAATTATTAGTTCATAGCTCAAAGAAACCCTGAAGTAATGAAAAGGCACCACAAGAACAATACAATACAAAATTAGGACCCAGTATGGAATAAGTGGCCAATTTACATAGAATTACACAGAATTTACAGCACAGAAACAGGCCATTCAACCCAACTGGTCCACACTGATGTTCACAGTCCATATGAGCCTCCACCCACTCTACTTCATTTAAGTCTGTCAATATATCCTTCGATTCCTCTCTCCCCCATGTTCTTATCTCGCTTCTGCTTAAATGCATGAATGCTAGTCACCTCAACTACTCCTGTTATACATCCTCACCACTCTCTTGGTAAAGAAGTTTCTCCTGAATTCCTGATTGGATTTATGAACGATGGTTTTATATTTATGACCCCTAGTCTTGGTCTACACACCTCCCCACCATCACCCCACCCTCAGCAACCACACATTCCCACATTCCACACAACCTCCCCCCCGCCCCGCCCCACCACCCAACCTCCCGCCCTCACCCGGCCCCCACCACAAGTGCATTTTTTCTAAATCTACCTCATCAAAAGGGGAGTCTTGTGGCACAGTGGGTAATGTCCCTGCCTCTGAGCCAGAAGCTCCAGGTTTGAGCCCCAGCCCAAGGCTTGATGGCCTGGTAGGTGTGTTCATAACGTGGCCAAACAGGTTGAGTATCAACCTGCAAATCCTTCCAACACACACCAATGGCAGGTGGTAAGAGCAGGAGCAATTCCTGGTCAGCCATTTGATGGAAAGAAAGTTGGAGCCCTCTACCATCATTATCCAATGCTCCAGACACATATGTAAAAAGTACATTTGCCACAGCAACTCAGACTCTCTGGGTGAATTGAAACACACCACCACCACCACCACCTTATGAAACCCTTTCATAATGTTAAAGTTATCTACCAGCTCACCCTTCTCTTTTCTAGAGAAAAGAGCCCCAATCTGCTTAAGCTTTCCTGAATGTTATCATTTATTTCACATGCAGCACTATTTGTCAGGAAGGAGAGAGAGAGGGAGAGAGGGGGAAGCTCTCAGTTGCTTTTACAAAAGCTTTGTGGAAACATATCTAATAGATTGAGGGTAAGCTGGAGTTGAGGGTTAAATGACAGCATGTGGACATCACCAGCTGTTGGCAAGAGCTGAAAACTGTTGGTTTCTGTTAGCCCGATAATGTAAGGTTGCTTTTAGAATTCACAGTGCAAGGTGGACTGCATATAAAGGGAAGCTTTTAAAGGGAAAAAGGCAGTGGGAGTTAAGCGATTTGGTCAGGAGCTAGGGAAGGCGGAAAGCTGCAGAGCAGAGATAATATTGAGGAAGACCATCAGAGATAACACAGGCTGGCTGCAGCAAGAGTGCTGGGAGGGGACTTGAACACACAGAGAACAAGAGAAAACAGTGACTTAAAATTAATAGTACACCACATAAAAAGGAGATAGATCCAGAGAAGGAGGGGAATGCTTGAAGCCAAGCTAACAAAAGACTAAAAATGCTGGGCAGCACTATGGCACACTACATTGTGACAAACTGCAGTAGGACAAGATTTGATCCAGGATTTCCGCATGAAAAGTGCCTATTCATATTCAGCCTGTCAAGTGCAATTACAGACCACTGGGGTAGGCAGTTCTGCACAAGGAATGGGAGAGTCCCAAGGATCACTCTTGTGCATCTCTGGCCATAATTTGGGAAAGTGGATACAAAATTGGCTGAGTGACTGGAAACAGAGAGTAATGATTAATGGATGTTTTTTGGGCTGGAGGAAGATTTGTAGTGGAGTACCATGGGGGTCAGTGTTGGGACCCTTACTTTTCCTGATAGAGAATAATGACCTAGACCCTGGTTTTTGGAGGCACAATTTCAAAATTTGTGGATGATATGCAACTTGGAAGCATTGTGAACTGTAAGGAGGATAGTGTAGAACTCCAAAAGACATGGAAAGGTTGGTGTAATGGGCGGACAGGTGGCAGATGAAGTTCAATGCGGAGAAATGTGAAGTAATTCATTTTGGTGGGAGGAACATGGGGAGACAATATAAAATAAAGGATACAACTCTGAAAGGGGTGCAGGAGCAGAGGAACCTTCATTGCTCGTGTGCATAAGTCATTAGAAGTGGTAGGACAGGTTGAGAGTTGTTAATAAAGCATAATAAAGTAATAATAAGAATCCTGGATTTTATTAAAAGGGGCATAGAGTATAAGAGCAAGGGGGTTGTGTTGAACTTATATAAGACACAATTTTGGCCTCAGCTAGAGTACTGCACCCAGTTCTCGGCACTGCACTTTAGGAAGGCAGTGGAGAAAAGATTCATGATAATGGTTCCAAGGATGAGGAACTTCAGTAATGAGGTTAGGTTGGAGGAGTTGAGATTGTTTTCCTTGGGGAAAAGAAGGCTGAGAGGAGATTTGGTGGAGGCATTCAAAATCATGAGGGATCTGGACAGAGTAGACAGGGAGAAACTGTTCCCACTTGTGAAAGTATCAAGAAGAGGGCACAAATTTAAAGTAATTGGCAAAAGAGGCAAAAGCGACTTTGGAAAAACTTTATCATGAAGCAAGTGGTTGTGAATGCACTGTCTGAGAATGCAGTGGAGGCAAGTTCCATCAAGGCATTCAGAAGGGAATTAGACTGTTATTTGAAAAGGGCTGCAGAGAGAAGGCGGGAAATGGCACTAGGCAACATATTCATTCGGAGAGCCAGTGCAGACACAATGGGCCAAATGGTCTCCTTCTGCTCCATAACAATTCTGTGATTCCGTGTTCTCACGGCGCATTGCCGAGTCTCCAAATCTCTTCGGCAATTTTATCCTTTGAGTGACTGAGCTGTACAGACCAGGAACATCCCAAGTTTGAGTAATAGTCTGTACAGTTGTAATAGAGTATGTGTGTTAGCCTCAGCACCCTATTTTAGACACCAGAGTAGGCCATTTAGCCCCTCGGGTTTTTGTTACAGGACTGGAAAATTGTCTAGGGTTCTAACTCCTGATTCCTATCCACCAACCCCTTGAAATAGAAGAGTATAGGTATCAATTCTAGACTGAAGGGGATTCAGCTGTGACAACTCATGTGTTGGAATAGCCTGTATAAATTCTATAATAAGATTCACAATGATTAATAACCATGTTGATGATGAACAGGACAGTGCCCATCAGGCAATAACCCACCAAGAGCAGGCAACAGGAGAAAATTCATGTTAAGGACAAATGTCATTGCTGGAAACTTGAAAGAAAGACACCTACATTCTGAGCTAGTCAAGAGCAGGGGAGCTAAAATGTGTGGAAGGAGGAGAGACATAAGTTCAAACAAGGGGAGTACAAAGAAGAGTGACAGAGAATAGAATGAACTAGGTTAAAATGGAACAGAAAAAAGACAAGAGATGGAGGAAGAGGGTGTGAAAGATGCAACATAGCTAGATAAGTGAAACAAAACCAAACCTCTAATGATTATTTAGCTTCAGTTTTAACAACTGAAAAAATTATCCTGTAATATCTTGTTTAATATGGTATATCAATCTGATTAAAAGAAAAAAGCTGAGATGTTGATTTAATACTAATGGTTTTAGTAGAAGTATTGAATTTCAATACATCTCCAAGCTATTCTATCTTAGTGTGATTCAATAGCGTTAATGGCAATGAATAAATTATTTTTTTTACACACTTTATATTGTGGATTATTTTACAGACTAAAAATGCCTGTGTTTAGCAGCGATAGCGAATTTCAGTTCTTGCTTATCACAGTGCCCATTTTGTCATCTCAAGCATTGCCACCACAAAATTAAGCAGAATTTGATTTTGTTCCATATTCACTTTCACTTTCCAGTTCCTCCCTTTGTGTCTGTCTTCCATTCGGTTCCCCTTTTATTCTTGTTCCTCTTCCTTCTTGCTGTAGCTGGCCCTTCATTTCACAGTGGGTCCTGCAATCATGAGTTGCCAATCCCACTAAAGTGACTCGAGCACAAAATCTCCAATGCTCCAGTGCCAGTACTGAGGGAGTGCTGCACTGTCTTTCACATCAGGTGTTAAACTGGGACCCCCTATCTGCTATAAAAAAAATCCATGCTACTATTTCAAAGAAGATCAGAGACGTTTTCCCAATATTTATCCCTCAACCAAGATCAATAGAAGCAGGTCATTGGGATGCTTAACGCTACTTGTGGGAGCTTGTTGTGCACAGTTTGGCTCCCATGTTTCCTACATTACAACAGAAAAGGAATTCATTGGTTATAAAGTGCTTTGGAACATCCTGAGATTGTGAAGGGTCTATAAAAATGCAAGTTACTTCATTGTTTCTTTACTTTCTCTTTTATTTCACCTTCTCTTTCTCTCTGTTCTCCCATTCTCTTTCTTCTTTCTCCCATTCCCTCCTTTCTCTCCTCTCCTTTTTTCTTTCTCCCTGCATGGGAGTCAGCGTTCTTCAGATTCTTCAGGGATTCCCAACCTCAGCTGTGCCCATATGGAATTTCAAGTAGAAGCCAAGTGTTTTTCCACAGAACAGGGAAAATAACAGGGAGAGGGAATCACCTTGGAGTTGTTACTGCAGTTGAGTTGGCAGAATAAGGAAACTTGACTGGTCTCAGTCTCTTGCAATTTGGTGCATGGCATGATAGACAAAGCAGAAAGGAAAATCCTTAAACCTTAAACTAAGGAAGTTTGAAATGACATTTAGCATGGATGAACATGTACGGAAGGATCTTAGGGGGAAATTATTTGGAAGTTTTAGAGAAAAATAAATATGTGAATCCTTTACATATGGTGAACATGCTCAACCACAGAACTTTGATATGCTATTTGTTATGCTATAACACATAAAAAGTACATATGTGATTCAATGAACGCAGCTTGTCTATATATGATGTATGACTTCAGTACAAAATGCAGAGCGCAGTAGACCTTTCACTTCTATTCTGTAAATTAACAAGACCTGCACTTTGCAACGTACTGTAATTATTTGTATGCTAAAATGAACTCAACCGTGCAATCCTTTTAGTATTTTCAACTTTATTTTATTTTTGCTTTAATGGTTGTCTATAATTATTTCATGAATTATGATTTCTTGTTTTATTTGTATCGTCACACTTGCCACATGATGCTTTTTCAATAAACCAATTTGTCTATCTGCGTTTGTCTATCCATCTATCTATCTATTTATCCATCTATCCATCCGTCTCACCATCCTTATTTCTATCCGTCCATCTGCCCACCCATCCGTCCGTCTATCTATCCATCCATCCATCCATACATCTGTTTATCTCTCTATCTATTGTTGCTTAGTATATACAAGACAGAAACAGACTATTCGACCCAGCCAGTCAGTGCTGGTATTTATACTCCACATGAGTTTCCTCCCATTCTATTGCCATCTTAGCCCCTTAACATAGCTCTCTCTTCCCTTTTTTCAGTTAGGGGTCTGCTAATGGGGTTAAGGATATGCTAATACGCTTAAGGATAGGCTCATTGGGTTAGAAATATGCTGATGGGGGTACATGGGGCTGGATTTTATGGGGTGCTGTGGCCCCGCCCCAATGTTGAGGGATGCCAGCCCACAATCCCACCCCATGCCCTGCAGCAATTTAATGTTGTGAGCAGCATTAATTGCTTTAAGACCAGATGTCCGCCCCTTTCTCGGAAGGAAGTCCCACCTTAGAGAGCTTCACCCAATCAGATGGCTGACAACTTTGTAATCTCACCAGCGCCACCTGGACTGGAGCCCACTGCTGGGACTACAGGCAGTCCCACCATGCCGAGGAAGCAGGTGAGTCAGGGGTCTCGCCAAACTGGCCCAGGCAAGGGGTGGTGAGGGGGAGTGCTGGGTTCAAGAGGACAGGAGAGAGGGTCAAAGTGGGGGAAATGACTTTGGACTGGGGGGGTTCCTCCAATGAGCTTGGGGGGTCAGCAAATTAAGTACTGCCCGCAACCCCCCGTGCCGCTTCTCCCCCACCCCACCCCCCCGTGCCGCTCCTCCTCCCCCCCCCAAACACCCCCATGCCGCTCCTAACCCCCCCACCCCCCCGTGCCGCTCCTCCCCCCCCACCCCACCCCCCCAACCGCCCCAGTTGTGGCTCATAATGTGATGTTAAGTCTCTGCAAGCTTGGTACCAGCTGAAGAGGAAGACAGCGCATGCGAAAGGAAATAAAGAAAGAACAGATCTGCATTTATATGGTGCTGTTCACAAACTCAGGGCATCCCAAAGCACTTTACAGCCAATTAAATACTTTTCAAGTACATTCACCGTTATAATGTAGAGCATTTGGCAACCAATTTAGCACACAGCAAGACCCCACACTCAAAGGTGGTAATGACCAGATAATCTGTTCTTGATTGCAGGGCAAATATTAACCAGGTCTTAGAATAGGGCCGTGGGATCTTTTATGCCTACCAGAGAGAACAGACAAGCCATCAGTCTCATCTGAAATGCAGCACCTCTGACAGTGCAACAATCTCTCAGTGCCACGCTGAAGCCCTAGTTTAGATTTTTGTGCCCAAATCTCTGGAGGGGGACTTGAACCTACAACCTGCTGACTTAGAGGTGAGAGTTCTGCCCACCGAACCACAGCTGACAAGTGACAAGAGGGATGAAGCTAAGCAGAACTTTCTTGAACCAACAACAACTTGCATGTATCTAGCACCTTTAACATATTGAAACATCTAAAGGCACTTCACAGAAGTGTTATGAAACAAAATTTGACACTGAGCCACAAGTCAAAGTGGTAGATCTTAAGGAGTGTCATAAAAGATGAAAGAGAGGTGGAGAGGGTTAGGGATGGAATTCTAGAACTTAGGGCCAAGGTAGCTGGAGGCTTGATGGCGCAACAATTAAAATCGGTAGCTTGTTCCTCCAGTAAAAATAAGCTACCAAAAATGGACATAAGCATGTGATTTGCCTGACTCATGGTCTCTAGATGCAGGAAGTCTCCTGAGTCTAGACTGAAGGCAGATACAGAGATAGGGAGGGACAAGGCAATGGGTCGTGTTGAAAACAAAGGTGAGGATATAAAAATGATGGCGTTGCCAGACTGAGAACCCATGTAGGTCAATGAGCTACAGGAGTGATAGGTGAACAGGACTTGGTACAAATCAGAACATGGGCAGCAGAGTTTTGTAACAGAGGGTGAAAGTGGGAGGCCAGCCAGGAGTGAGTTGGAATCCTCAAATCTTGAGGTAAGAAAGGGATGGATGGGAGTTTAATGCAACAGCTGAGCTGAATCTGTAAACAATTTTGTTATTTGAATGTGAATCATAACTATCCATGGGTGATGAAGGTGGAGTTAATATGACAAAGGTTGGGAATAATGTCAGTAGATTTGAACCAAAGAAATAGATAGCTATTAGCAGCACAACACATGAAAAGTCCATCCCACTGTATGACTCATATAATACAAAGGACGAACCGTACTTATTATTCATGTTCCCCACAATCTCCTGGAACAGATGTTCTCAAATCTCTCACTGAAAATCTTATTATACACCTCTATACCAGGGGATCAAACACCCAGGATCAAGTCTCAATCTGTTCAAAGTGTTCATGCTCAGACCTTGCTGCAATAAGTAAATCAACACGTGATCAAAACTCATGAACTAAAAGAATAAATTTTTCCCATCACTCATCATATATGGTGAGAGACTGGAAAGACAGAAACCAGTAGGATCTTTGAAGATCGCAGCACAGAAGAATGCCAATCAGCCCATCAGATCTGTGCTGGGTCATTGTTAGATAACCAATCCTAGTCTCACTGCTCTGCTCTCTCTCTCACCCCCGAATATCTAAGCTCAATTTTCTAACTGTAGAATGGCACCACACATGTTTAAACCAGCAAAGGAAAATCTTGCTGTAGAACAGTTGACTATCACCAGTGAGCAAACAGACATTAATGGTTGAAACATTACCAATCTCAAGAATCCAGACTAAGGAATATAGTCCAAGCCACAGTGGAGAGGTGGGAGTCACCTGATGACACCCCAATCCCCACCAACACCACCCCACTACCCTCCCTCCCTCCCACCCCCAAGCCGCTGGAACCTATAATATTGCCTTATGGAACTACACAGCTCAGGTTGCCATTTTCCATCAACCAATCAGCAGCTCAGAACAAGGGCTCGGTCCAGGTGAATGCCTGGCCCCCATCTACATTACTTCTACTGGAACTTCTGTACCATAGCCTACAAGGCTAATTCATCTCGACGTGTCCATCTCGTTGTGGAAGTCATCTCTGCTGGAAAAGGTAATAATCTAGCATTAGTCTTCGACCTGCCAACTCTGTGGAAGAATGCTCCATTGGACTTTTGATTCTGGACTTTGGACACATGTGAAACAATAGTTCATACCTTCTCTGTGGTCTTGCCCTCTACCTCTTTTTCTTTATCAATGCAAAAAGAGGGGGATGTTGCAAATCTTCTTCCCATGTTTTGAGTGTGTGTAGAATAAACTAACCTTCTGATTTTACCATATCTTGAGTTTGCTATGGAGTCGTTGCTAGAACTTGGATCACACCAATAACTGAGGGCTTTGGGAAAAATACACCACCACTTATAAAGGGAGAAATCAAAATCAAAACACCTTTCTGTTTACAGACAGGTGGTGAGAGGAGAAATCAGGGCTGTTTAAATTAATCCACCTCCTGTCTGTAACACGGTCAATATGCTTCAAGCATTGTATTCTCAAGCCAATCTCGCAAAAATCACAGACTGTGACTTTTTTCTACTGTGGTGGTAATATGTATGATTGGTCACAGTCAGAAAAAGACCAACCAGTCCAACATGCCTGCCCCACACTCATGATGCCTGGAACATCATGACTAGACTATTCCTCCTACCTACTTCCAGTGTCCCTACAACCACTCCCACTCCAACCCCTCCAAAGGTATGTAATGCTCCAGGAAGATGCAAAAAAAAAGGAAACCTCCAGGGCCAATAAAGGTTAAAAAAGCACTCAGAGGAACCTGTCTCCAATCTCTGTTGGTGCTCATCCAGCTCCTTCCACTCTAAACTAAATAACCTGTTTCAGCTCCAAGCTGAAATGAGCAGCCCCTACAGCAGTTTTATCCTTTGCTTTGAAGTAAATTATTAGTATAAGCTTTCATTTGATTGCTACTTTTCAAGAGAAGTGGGGTGCATAACTTTATTGTTGATTTTTTTTCTTTCTTTGCCACATAAGCTGGCGTAGAACCTGAAATAGAACATGACAGTATACTGGATTCCGCTCAAGTCGAAAATGACTGCTGTGACAGTTCAAAGACAGTGTGTGTCAATTTGCACAGAGTGACAAGAAAGAAGGACTGGTGGTTTCATCCAGATAATTGACATACCATAATGGCAGAGGTAAGAACAGTTGGCCATTCTTTCTGCCATGGAACTACTCCTATTGAATAATTCAATTGTCTTGCAAATGTTGGCATGGATTTAGCTTGAGGAGAGTGACATGAAAGGAATGTAGCTGCAATTTTTACAGTGCCGGGGTAAGAGCATGGAACAAGAAGTATCCATCATCCCTTTGCCCGCTGACCTACATTGACCAGCAACACCTTGGTTTCAAAATTCTCATCCTTGTTTTCAAATCCCTCCATGACCTTGTGCCTCCCTATCTCTATAACCTGCTCCAGCACTACAAGCCCCTGAGATATCTGCTCTCCACTAATTCAGAGCTTTTGAGCTTCCCTGATTTTAATTGCTCCACCATTGCAGCCATGTCTTCAGCTGCTAAGGGCCTAAGCTCTGGAATTCCCTCCCTAATCGTTTCTACCTCTCTACCTCTCTCTCCTCCTGTAAGATGCACCCTAAAATGTTGAAATGGTAGTGAACTGGATACATCCCTTATGCTGTTTTGCTTGTGCACAAGCTATGAGAAAATGTCTGCATTTGCTTTATGATAAAGTACGTTGGTATAATGAAAAACATCATGTTTAAAGACAGTTGCCAGACCTAGTGAGTTAGAATTCCTGTTTTTGCAAACTTTAGTTAAATAAACAACACAAAATTTTAAAAGTTTCACATCAACAGAAAGCATTAGTGGACTATGTTCCATTTTTAGCACTCCCCTGAGGATTCCCAAACTCTCCCAAAATGGAGCAAATTACACATGTGGCTTCATTTTGATATTGGAAATAAAAATTGGAGAGATGTAAATCTCATTTTAAAAAATCTTCTATATCACTTGGTTTACACTCTAGCACAAAGTCAAAATCCATCCCATGGAGTTGGAGAATTGTTACTGCACAGGAGGCCATTTAGACCATTAGCCTGTGTTAGTTCTATAAGAAAGCTATCCATTTCATTCCATTCTCTTGCCCTTTGCTCAAAACCCTTTAATTTTTTTTGTCCTTTTCAAATATATATTTTTTAAAAACAACGTGCATTTATATAGTACTCTTCACAACCACCAAGCATCCCAAAGTGCTTTTACAGCCAATGAAGTACTTTTGAAGTGTAGTCGCTGTTATAATGTCAGAGACTCACCAGCCAATTTGCACACAGCAAGCTCCCACAAACAGCAATGTGATAATAACCAGATATTCTGTTTTTGTGATGTTGATTAAGCAGTAAATATTAGCCAGAACATAGGCCCTGATTTGGAGAACTCCCCTGCTCTTCTTTGAGATAGTACCATGGAATCTTTTACATCCAACCCCAGAAGGAAATACCAGTAAAACCTGGGAAATGGCCGGTACTGGTCCGAACTAGTATACTTCAGAATAGAACTCCAGTTTGGACCAGTACCAGTCATTTCCAAGTTTACTGGTTTTTCCTTCTGGGAGAGGAGACAGGCCTGAGTTTAACATCTTACTTGAAAGGTAGCTCCTCTGAGAGTGAGGCACTCAAGTATATGCCTAGTATCTGTACTCAAGTCTTAGAGTGGGACTTGAACACACACTCTTCTGACTCAGAGGTAAGAATACTACCAACTGTGGCACAACAGATACACTTACCCACTTCCCCTTTAAAAGTTATTATGGATTGTGATTCTGCCAGTGTAACTGGTAAGATATTCCTTGCTCTAGCAATTCGCTTTATTAAAAGCATTCTCATATCCTCCCCCTTCTATCTGGTGACAACTTTAAATTTATACCCACTAATTACCATCTCACTTAGAGTGGCATTAGTAATTCCGGATGTGTCTTACTAAAATTCCTTATCGCTTTAAGCACCTCTATCAGATTCTGCTCTTTAGTGAAAACTGCAAAAAAAATTTGATTTTTTGCTTGTTAAGGTCATTGATTAGAAAAAATCAAAAAGTGAATACTTTGTTCAAGGTCAGGTCTGAAGTTAGTGAGTTTAACAAATGGGAACATATCAAAGCAACGAGATAAGTGCTGCTGTCACTGGTGGAAGGCAGATTAGAATATGAGGCCTATAGAGCACAGAGAGCTCAGGAGAGGCATGATTTGCAGTCGATACGACCCCCAGCAAGCAGGCAACACAGAAGATTTAACTGTCACCCCTGTACTTGCTGACATACATTGGCTCCTGGTGAAGCAATGCCTTGATTTTAAAATTCTCATCCTTGTTTTCAAATCTCGCCATGGCTTTACCCTTCATGATCTCTGTAAGCTCCTCTAGCTGTCTGGGATATTTGCACTCCTCCAGTTCTGGTCTCTTGGGTATCCCAATTTTAATGGCTCCACCATCAATGGCCATTAACATCAACTTCCGAGTTCCTACTCTCTGGAATTCCTACATTGAATCTCTCCAACTCTCTATCCTCCTTTAAAATGCTCCTTGAAACATATTTCTTTGATCAAGCTTTTGGTCAGCTGCCCGAATGTCTCTTAACGTGGCTCGGTGTCAAATGTTGTTTGATGACATTTGTTGGGACTTTTTACTATGTTGAAGCCACTATATAAACAAATAGTGTTGCTGTTTTTTGTTGTTGTTATCTACCTGGGTGTGACAGAGGAGTGATGCATGAGGATGCTCAAGTTTAGTAGGTAAGTTTTAATTGAAGTGTACAACCTCGCCAACACAGAAGTGTTGGGGCAGTTACCATAAACTACCACTAGCAGTAAATTCCACCACAGCCCTCATCTTTAATGGTAGCAGTGCTTTTCCAGTCACTAACAGGATGTCTCAGGAATCAATAATGTTGCTTGTCTTCCTTTAGGACAATCATAAAATGTTATCTTTTCCATCCAATTGGATAAAACAATGACAAGTATGGTCAACATGCGGTACAATCATTGTACATGGGCACACTCATGTAGTGTACAATACAAGTCATAGAAGGTCTGAGCAACATACAGCATATACATGATCAGAATGTACTCATGTGATGCTGCTAGGTCCACTGTTTATCTCCCATTCATCTACTTAAATCTGATGGCTAATTTTCCTACACAATGCTTACACGTTTTGTTCTGATTGGCAGTTAACAGTGCAGGAAATCTGAGCCTGAATTTTACCCTTCGGGGGCGCGCATGATCAGAGGGCCCCGGTGTGGCCAGGAAACGGATCACTAACCGTGATAGGCCCCCAACTGCGATTTCACACTACTGGCCAATTAATGGGCAGTCAGCGTGAAATGTGCACTGAAAAGCTCAGCGCTGCCGGGGTGGGGGCGGGAGGAGGGCGGGCGATGATGTCACCGTGGGCACAGGTGAGAGATCTGTGAGAGATCTCCCCAAAGACAGGCAGCTGCCTCAGGGAACTGCACAACTGCAAATAATGAAACAAAGGTGTAAAAAGCTGCAAAAAAATGTCCATGCATCACAATCTAGCACCTGAAAGCCTACCTCATAAAAATGCAGTCCCCCCAGATATTTCCTTTCATTTTATTTCCTAACAGAGATTTCATTCCGCCCTTGGATGAGGTTTGATGAAAAATGTGAAGGCCGCCTGGCTGATTTGCCTGTCTGCCAACCATAAGGTTGGATAGGCTATGAAAAATCACAGACAATTGCATCATTATTGAGCTTAATTGCCCTCTTAATTGTCAGCAGGCGTCCTTCTGACATTTACACACGCCTGCCAAGTGAAATATTGCGTGAGTGCGTGATGACATCAGGGCACTTGCTCGCTTGTCCTTACCTGGTCTGGCCTACATGTGACTCGGGACCCACAGCAATGTGGTTGGCTCTGAAATGCCCTCTGAACAAAGGCAATTAGGGATGGGCAATAAATGCTGGCCTAGCCAGCGACACCCACATCCCAGGACCGAATAAAAAGAAAATCATTCTTCTAAACTCTTTGTTTAGCTCCTGGTGATCACAACTGTTACCATTCTTTTATAAAAGCAACAGACTGCATTGAAGTAAGTATTTGCCACAATGATCCTTGCTGGTGTTTTTTTTTTGTGCTGCTTATCATTGCTAAAAAATCCAAATCCACTAGGAATATCAGCCAGAGGAGTTTTCCCACATTTGGTGTGACCACACCATCGACTGATTCCCCCATTTAAAGAGACAAACATCTTCCCCGAATGAAGGGAAAATGAATGGATGTGTTGACGTAACCAGCTTAATGTGCTTAATGGTGGCCGGCTCAACAACAGGAAACACTGGGCAAAGAAAGACTAGAGACCATCTGGTTCACCTTTTATAATTCTTCCATGTGATGTGGGGCATCACTGGCAAGGCTTTTGTCACTCATCCCTAATTGCCCTTGAACTGAGTGGCTTGCTAGGGCATTTCAGAGAGCAATTAAGCGTCAACCACATTTCTACCTTTCCCTTCCTTAAAACAGTGCGTCTTGAGTCACAGGTAGGCCAGACCAGGTAAAGATGGCAGATTTACTTCCCTAAAGGATTTAAGTGAACCAGATGGGCTTTAGAACAATCAATGATAGTTTCATGATCACCATTACTGAGACTATCTTTCAATTCCAGATTTTATTAATTAAATTCAAAACCCCACAAGCTAGGGTAGATGGTGGCATAGCCGCAATGTCACTGGACGAGTAATCCAGAGGCCCAGGCTAATAATCTGGGGACATGGGTTCAAATTCCACCATGGTGGCTGGCGGAGTTTAAATTCAATGAATAAGGTTGGAATATAAAGTGGTTTACATGTGACTCCAGACCCACAACAATTTGATTCTTAACTGCCCTCTGCAATGGCCTAGCATGTCACTCAGTTCAAGGGCAATTAGGAGAGGGCAATAAATACTGACCTAGCCAGTGATGCATACATCTCATGAAAGAATAAATTATAAAAAAGCTTCTGTGGCAGGATTTGAACCTGTGTCCCTACAACATTAGCTTAGGCATCTGGATTACTAGCCCAGCAGTGTTACCACCAGACCACTGTCTCCCTATACTACAAACTTGTCAGTTGCAATAATATAAAGATAATGGAGCTGTTAATCAATCTCTATCAATTAGTCAACAACACACCCAGACATGAACTCCCAGTCATTGGAGAGAAATGGGGAGAATGCCAACTGCCTGGCCACAAATGGGAATCTATGTACGACACAGGTTTGGGACTGAATAACTTGGAGAATAGAGGAAAAGAAATATTGTACCAGCAAACACATTAGCCGGCATGATAACAAAATTTCAGAAGGCGGTCCTCAAGTGTTTTAGTTTTAATCCAGTTTTTGTAGCATTGCCTCTCGGACCAATGTTTTTTGTGTCAGTGATGCTTGATGATATTCATACTGAAGGGTTAACAGTTGTAAGATAATAGTTTGCAAGTTTATTGATAAATAATAGAGTCAGCATATTAAAAGGCAACCGTTTCCACAGGAAAGTTAGCAGAAATCAATATTTCATGATAAGCTAAACCACAAACCATTTCAGCCAGCAAGTAGAAAGCAGCTGAGAAATGGAGCTAAGAGTAAGTCGTGTTCTGTTTCCACTTCAAAATAAGCAGTTACAAGCAAATGTAACATTATCTGCCCACCTATTTATCTAATTATTTTCTGCAGCTGCCATAAAGGCCAAATGTGGCACTGGTCAGTCCCCACTTTCTTTTCTGATAGGTCTACATTAACCATATGGTCCGTCATGTGGTTAGCAAGAACCAATTATCACATTCCGCAACAAAATAACAAAGCCCAACATTATAACATAGCACTAAATGAAATCTTAGTTAATTGAAAAAGCTCCTAACAATTTGGGAACCTTTCACTTAGTTAGAACATGTCTGATTTCTACCTTTCCCTTCCTTAACACAAGAAAGGAGGGAGAAGCAGTATACACAATGAATTAAAATACTGACTGCTAGGATTGTTAAAGGGAACTATTCATTATCTGAACAAGTTTACAGTTGCACACAAACATTAGAAATGAACCAGACCAACAGGGTTCCTGGTGTGCGACTAATAAGGTTGTTACAAATTTACAGATAAAGCTGCCATCAACTTGAAGGGCGGAGGAAGAGGCTGAAAACTGTACCTTTTTATTTGAAATAAAAATTTGCCATAGACCTTTTACAAGCTGAAAGGAATGGCAAAAAATCTGACCATTTAAAAACTGAAAATTAACTGAATGCTTAGGAAGTTGTACAGTCAGGTCCTAAAACCTAAGGCAAGTCTCTGAACTCTCTACTAAGTATCTGCCTCTTACAATTCGAGATTTCACTTTTCCTTGCGGAGAACATCTGTTCTGTTTAGATACAATAAATCAATTTGGTCTGGTTCATTTCTAATGTTTGTGTGCAACTGTAAACTTGTTCAGATAATGAATAGTTCCCTTTAACAATCCTAACAGTCAGTGTTTTAATTCAACGTTAACATGTACAAAAGCTGCTTTACAACCACATGACAAAACACAAGGGCAGCAATATTTGTATTTGCTGCTTTATGTGGATAGAATGGATAAAAGAGGGTTGTACACAATATGGAGGCCAGGGGACAGCTGTTAAGTGTATAACTAATTTCCCGGACATACGTCCACATTCCTGTATGTGACGAGAGAAATAGCGGTGCTTTACTGCTAAAGAAATTGAGAAATGGTTGAAAACACTTACAATGACAGATCCAACTGTAAGTGCACTCACAGGGGGTAGATCCTGACTGTGCAATGGAACCAAACAAGTGCTAGTGATTCAGGTTCTCACCCATTAAAGTGAATGGAAATAAAACTCAGGAAGGATATAGAGCAGACTGCCAACTTGCTATCATCCGTTTTACACTGGGGCACAAAGTCAAGATGTGCCTGCTACTGCTTTAGGAATACTGTGTGGAAAGATTTCACTCAGGGTGCAGTTTCCTTGGGGCCTTATCTGGCTCTAGCCCAGGTAAATTTGCAGGAATCCCCATTTTGGCAGAGTGGGAGTCGCTGTGAGGACCATCACCCCCTTCCCCCCAACCCATGTGTCTACTATACATGTTTTAGATTTCACTGAAAACACTAACTCAGAAAATCTGCACTTACAGAGGGTTTCAAACATTTTAATGTGGGGGACCCTGCAAATATCGACACATGCTTAGCCACCCTCCTATAAATATTAATACAATAACCAAGACCCCTGCAAATATTAATACTCTTTTGGGTATCCCTATAAAGATCTATATTTTCAGAGATTCCCTACAACTGTTAATAAATTCTTTGAGACTCCCAATAAATATTCAAACACTCTGGGAACCACCTGCGAATATCTATTGGACTCCCTTATAAATATTAATATAGTTGCTGGTGTCCACCACAAATATGAATATAACACTGGCGCTCTCCCATTTCCTAAAGATAATGTCAGCTGTCCAAAGGAAAGCAGTGTTACTGTCGTATAATGTGACCTTTATTTGTAGATAGCTAACCCAGTGGTAACCTGCCTCGCGCTTGCCCACATTCGACAGAGGTGGCATGGGGTGCATCATTTAAATACTTTAATGAAGCTGCTTAAATTATATTCAACCAGCGGTTTTCTTTCAATGCCTGTGGTCCAGGTTTCCCAGAACTTGGGAAACCCAGCAGCTGAAAGGAGGTGAGAAGGGCTTAGATCCATCAGGTAAATGCCTTTACAGCACTGCTTGTGGGCCAGGGGGACAAGAACTGTTTCTCCCACCCCCACCACTCGAGGCCCACCAAGTTTACCTGTTTCCCTCCCCCTGGTTGGGCTTTCTGATATTTTCTCCGATCCTTCATGATTTTCCGCTACGACCCCTCCACCCACTGCCATCTCTCTCTCCCACCATCCCCTCCACTTGCTGCCCTGGTGGCATCTCAATCTGACTGGCTGTCAGTCAGCAAGCAGGGTTAAAAAAATTAATTGAAGTCCTGCTGTTAAACTTGTCAGGATCTCCAGAAAACCTGTACTTCTGAGTTTCACAACCACTACAATCTCACCCCCACCTACCCCTAAATATTCAGGCTAATGTGCTAGTCGATCAATAGAGTCATTACAACACAAAAGGAGGCCATTCAGCCCACTGACTCCATGCTGGCTCCTTGTAGAGCAATCCAATCAGTCCCATTCCGCTGCTCCATCCCTGTAGCCCTGCAAGTTTATTTCCTTCAAGTGCCCATCCAGTTTCCTTTTGAAATCAGTGGTCATCTTCACTTCCACCACCCTCGTAGGCATCGAGTTTCAGGCCATTATCAATCACTGAATAAAAAATTCTTCCTCACATCTCCACCACCCCCACCAATTTCTTGCCCAAGACCTAAACCAGTGTCCCCTAGATTTTGTATTATAAGACAATGAGAACAGCTTTTCTTTGTCCACCTTATCTAAACTTCTCATAATCTTGTACACCTCTATTAAATCTCCCCTCAATCTCCTTTGCTCCAAGGGGAATAAAAAACATAGAAAAATACAGAGCTCAGATAATGCGGCTCTGGGATTCCCCTATAGACCCCAAAATATCTGGGTACCCTATAATTTGTGATGTCACTAACTATAACAAAAAACATTCCCATCTTTTGAACATACACTTGATAGGGATGCAATTCACAGATTGCCAATGACATGAGCTAGAATTATGAACTGCAGATCTGTACTCAAAAAGCAAATAAAATCTGACAGATAGTAATACAGGCTGAAAGATCAAGGATTTTGTAGTGAAATTGTAACCAAGGTGAGTCGGTAGTCATTCCATTGGGACAAAATTGTTTAGCATAGAATAAAGTAATACACAATTTTAGTCTATTAACAGAATGAGCTCCTTTACGACTAACGCATGTATATTTTTAGAATCTGTATGACATTTTTGAACTGATTTTTGAAGTAATTTTTTAAGCCACACAAATGACAGAGTTCCAATTTATTCTTCCCTTTTATCTGGCAGTTATTTTATTGTCGAAGACCAAAGGAGTCCTCACGCCTCCACTGAGCACTGGATTTGTCCTAGGGTAATTTAATAGATAATTACCTGGTACAGCTGTTTTATATATCTTGAGACTGCCTTTTTTTTTAAAGCAATCTTTTCACTACTAAATAGCTGGAAAGATGATAGGGGGATTCTGCTTCTGGGTTAACTGGATCGAGTTGGGGATCAGTCAAGAAATTTACTCTCAAAAGTGGGTCAATAATCATAATATTTCAATGAGGCAGCATGCCACAGATTTTAGCAACCATGGAATTTAAAGACTCGGGGATGCCAGGCAGCTAAAAGGAAGTGAGAATCGCTAGTATCAGCAGGTTAAGTGCTTTTCATGTACTGCTTGTGGGCCAGTAAGTGATGTCCCTCACCTGGCTCCTACCTCCCCACAATTTGCCTCCCTCCCTGTGATCAGTTGAAGTCCCCAGCGATCCAATGTCTCATGCCCTCCCTACTCGCTGCCAACTGTGATCCCTCCCGTGATCTCCGCATCTCTCTTTCCTTTGTCTACATTCTCCTGGCTATGGCCTTATACAGCAGGCTTTCCCACATGTGCACGGTCCAGTCAGCCTCTCAATATGGTTGATTGCCTTGCGAGAAACTGAGTTAAAAATGTTCAAATGAGATCCTGCTATTAAATTCATCAGGACTTCCTACTTCCTCATATTTCCAAGTTTCCTGGCCACATTATGATCGCACCTTCCTTGGCCATCAAGTGCTGGGGTGAGACTCAAACCCAGAGCTTCATGGCTCAGAGGCAGGGATGCTACCCACTGTGTCCCAAGTCCTCCCACCTGATGACTAGTGTCCCTATATTGTAGCCATCTGGCTGGACTGCCTCCTCCTGGGTATGTTTGTCAGTAAAATTGAGGTTGGGTACCAGTCAGAGATGGGGATCATAGCTCCAATGATGCTCTAATGAAAAGTCATCAGTCTGAAACTCTAACTCTGTTTCTCTCTCACAGGTGCTGCCAGACGTGCTGAGTATTTCCAGCTTTTTCTGTTTTTATTACCAATGATGTTCCCTTTGCATTTCAGTCAAGGGCTTTGGGCAAAAGCCAACCCTCCCCCATCATCTTCCCAAAAAATGCCCTTAATCACCACCGCACCCAACCCTCCCCCCACCCCCCACAGTTACTACCAGCATGAAAGGAATGCTCATAACTCTCAGAGAAATAATTAAAACAGCATCACTGAAAAACCATTTGTCTTCCGAATTGTAATTATATGCTTTACAGCATCATCCAACCAGGTAACCATGGCTGCATATTTCCTCCTGGTGAGGTTGCTTAGTGAGCATTATTTACTGACATATTGTTTAGGTATAGAGTGGGGTGTGAACAGCTTGTAAAGCCACTTCATATAAAAGGTTGTTTAGGATACGGCTTGCTCTCAACTTCCTGATTCTTGGGGTATTGCAGTTCCTGAGCCACCTTATCCCCATCCTGCAGATTAAATCGTGAATGTCCAATCCATGGATTCATTAGAGCACAGAATGGCCAAAGCAGGTTTGACAGAGATGTACAGTTTAGAACCATGAACAGTTTAGACAGAGTGAATATAGAGAAACTGTTTCCAATGGCCAATAACAAGAGGACCCAGATTTAAGGTGATTGGCCAAAAACAAAGGCAACATGAGGAATAAACTGGTTTACACAATGAGTGGTTGGGATTGAGAATGCACTGTCTGTTAGGGTGGTAGATATAGATTCAACTGTAGCCTTCAAAAGGGAATTGGATAAATAGTTGAAGGAGAAAAGTTTGTGGGGATGTAGGGATTGAGCAAGGAAGTGGGACTAACTGGATTGCACTTCAAAGAGCTGGTGCAGACTCGGTGGGCTGAATGGCCTCCTTCTGCGCTATACTATTTTAGATTCTATGATTATAGTCGTGTTAAGTGTGATGATTGGATTTTCTGCTCAAGGATCCCCTAAAGATGAATTGAGACCATTGTGGATGGGGAGAGAATCCTTTATACAAAGGTTTGGACACATTTGCCCACTGTGTGAATTTTTTTCAATATTTTTCCCACCACAGGCTTCAGTGGATGAATGACTATGGGTGGAATCATCGTGGATTTGCATTAAGTGCAGCAGCAGGTGGGAAAGAAGTAATGTTACCCACCGGCCGCAATGGTGGGATTTTGTACCGTATTGTCCCATTCCCGGTGCACAATTACTAATTAATAATTATTAATATGCATTCACAAGAAACGCTCCAGATCACTGGCATGAGGGCTCAGATTTGCCTGGCCTGCCATGACCCCTCCAAACTCCTTCCTCCACCGAACTCCCTCCCTTACACCTTCCTCCCCCCTTATACTTACTTCCCCACTTGCCACATTCTCCCTTATTTCATGCTCCTCCCTCGTATACCCTCCTCCCCCCTCCTAATCTCACCACCCCCTGACATCTTTGTTCCTCACCCCCAACCTCACCCAACCCTAATACTTTCATCACACCCCTCCCAACCTCACCCCCGCCAGTATACCTTCCTCTCCCAGTCATACCGAGACCTTCCTCTCCCAACAGCGCCCCCGTCCCAGTACACCTTCCTCTCCAACTCACAGCTGGACCTTCCCCTCCCTCCCTGCTCGCCAATCATCCATAGCAGGTTATGGCCAATACTGTGATGTTCCAAAGCAGTGCCAAGACATAAACGGAGACCTCCCACCTTCCGTGCAGCCTTGTCCATGAGAATCCACCCAGCATGCGATCCAGGGTCCAGTAGCTGGAGGGCTCCAGCAACTTCTGCTCCTTGGATGTTCGGGATCTGAGCAAGGCCCCAACGGTAAGTCCCGACTTCTGCGCATCACGCTTGTCCGGATATGTTGTGGGACGACATGTTTTCCCGCCAGCGTAGTTCTGTTGAAGAGTCATACGGACTCGAAATGTTAACTGTGCTCCTCTCCACAGATGCTGCCAGACCTGCTGAGTTTTTCCAGGTATTTTTGTTTTTGTTAAAGATAAATCTGGCCTGGGTTGGGCCTTACTTTACACCCCATTACCAGGATGCAAATCGGGTTCACACCAGCCTCCAGCGGGATTGGCGTTCCGCCATGGCAGACACCATCAGATGATCCCACTCTGCTTTCATGCCGGTGTGAAACTGATTTTTGGCCTTCTCACCATATTGTTCCCACCCCCCTCCCCACCAACCCGCCAAGACACTGGACACCATGAGGCCACAAAATTCAGGCCTACATCATGAAGGAGAAAACTTGGTTGATGAGCTTTGATGATGGAGGCCCTGTTTGAATCTACCTAAATCAGGAAATATATATCATCAACATAATGGATAAAATGATGGTGTGTGCGCAATTTCTATTAAGATCAAATACCCTGTTACTTATATACAGCTGCCTGCGCCCTAAGCTCTGAAGTTCCCTTCACATACCTCTCTGCCTTTCTACCTCACTTTCTGCCTTTAAAATGTTCCTTAAAACCTACCTCTCTGACCAACCTTTTGGTCACATGTCCTAATATCTCCTTCTGTTGTCTCGGTATCAATTTTCTGTTTGATAAAGCTTCTGTGAGGAGCCTGAGAATGCTTTACCATGTTAAAAGTGCTATATAAATGCAAGCTGTTGTTGTTGCTGTGGTAGTATGTGAACTTGTTATACTTAAACTGAGTTACCAGTACAATATCTTAACCACTGCACTGCTAACCCAGTAGTCAACGATAAACATTTCTACAATGACGGTCCCGAAATTTGCGGGTATTCTCCTGGTCTCTCCTAGCACTAATTTCAATGGGAAACGAGGGAATTGAGCATTTGGCTAAAAATGGTCATTGACATTATTTCTCCAGGGTCTTCCAACAGCTTTCATGGTTGAAGTTACAAAGGAAGACCAAGAAAGCCTCCAAGGAGTTTCATGTATTTTGGCTACATTGATACTTTTTCCCCTATTTAATAGACTTTGAGAAGTTAAGATACCATAGACAATGCAAAATTGGGAAGAACAAGAGTTAAAATCCATATGGCTCTTCTTCGGAGCTCTGAAGAAGAGTCATACGCACTTGAAACATTAACTCTGTTTCTCTCTCCACAGATACTGCCTGACCTGCTGTGTTTTTCTAGCATTTTCTGTTTTTATTTCAGATTTCCAGCATTCGCAATATTTTGCTTTTAAATTAGCTTATGGCTGTTTCTTGTCCCATGACCATCATAAGCAAATGCTTCCTTCGATGGTTGAACCGACTGCCTGACTGAGACCAGTATCTCATAAATAGCTGCGTATCCCATTGCTGAGATGGAACCGTGGTGCATTTAACTGCCTGCTCAGTCAAATGTCAGTTATGGATTCTGCACTCAGTAAACATGGTGGAGACTGATTTTTTTTTTATTCATTCACTGGATGTGGGCTTCGCTGGCTGGGCCAGCATTTATTGCCCATCCCTAGTTGCCTTTGAGAAGGTGGTGGTGAGCTGCCTTCTTGAACTGCTGCAGTGGTGTAGGCACAGCCACAGTGCTGTTAGGGAAGGAGTTCCAGGATTTTGGCCCATCTACAATGAAGGAACAGTGATATATTTCCAAGTCAGGATGGTGAGTGACTTGGAGAGTAACTTCCAGGTGGTGATATTCCCATGTGTCTGCTGCCCTTATCCTTGTAGATGGTAGTGGTCATGGGTTTGGAAGGTTCTGTCTAAGGAGCCTTGATGAATTCCTGCAGTGCATCTTGTAGATGACACACATTGCTGCTACTGTGCATCGGTGGTGGAGGGAGTGACTGTTTGTGGATGTGGTGCGAATCAAGCAGGCTGCTTTGATCTGGATAGTATCAAGCTTCTTGAGTGTTGTGGGAGCTGCACTCATCCAGGCAAATGGGGAGTATTCCATCACACTCATGACTTGTGCCCTGTAGATGATGGACAGGCTTTGGGGAGTCAGGAGGTGAGTTACTCATCACAGGATTTCTAGCCTCTGACCTGCTCTTGTAGCCACAGTATTTATATGGCTAGACCAGTTCAGTTTCTGCGCAATGGTAACCCCCAGGAGGTTGATAGTGGGGAATTCAGTGATGGTAATGCCATTGATCATCAAGGGATGATGGTTTGATTCTCTCTTGTTGGAGATGTTCATTGCCTGGCACTTGTGTGATGGAAATGTTACTTGCCACTTGTCAACCAAGCCTGGATGTTGTCCAGGTCTTGCTGCAGTTGGGCATGGACTGCTTCAGTATCTGAAGAGTTGCAACTGGTGCTGAACATTGTGCAATCGTCAGCGAACATCCCCACTTATGACCTTATGATGGAAAGAAGGTCATTGATGAAACAGCTGAAGATGGTTGGGCCAAGGACACTACCCTGAGGATGTGCTGGAGCTGAGATGACTGACCTTCAACAACCTCAGCCATCTTCCTTTGTGCTAGGTATGACTCCAACCAGTAGAGTTTCCCCCTGATTCCCATTGACTCCAGTTTTACTAGGGATCCTTGATGCCACACTCGGTCAAATGCAGCATTGATGTCAAGGGCAGTCACTCTCACCTCACTTCAGGAGTTCATCTCTTTTTTCCACATTTGAATCAAGGCTGTAATGAGGTCAGGAGCTAAGTGGCTCTGGCAGAACCCAAACCGGGCATCAGTGAGCAGGTTATTGCTAAGAAAGTGCTGCTTGATAGCACTGTTGATGACCCTTCCATGACTTTACTGATGCTCGAGAGTAGACTGATGGGTGGTAATTGGCTACAATGGGTTTGTCCTGCTTTTCTTATATAGGACATACCTGGGCAATTTTCCACATAGATGGGTATATGCCAGCATTGTAGCTGTACTGGAACAGCTTGGCTAGAGGCACGGAAAATTCTAAAGCACAGGTCTTCAGTACTATTGCCGGAATATCGTCAGGACCCATAGCACTATCCAGTGCCTTTAGCCGTTTCTTAATACCACGTGATGTGAATTGAATTGGCCGAAGACTGGCATCTGTGATACTGGGGACCTCTGGAGGAGGCCGAGATGGATCATCCACTGATAGGAGGCCCTGTCAGTTAAGTGTAAAACTTATTCCCAGATAGGACTACAAACCATCCAGGATTGGCCTAATGTCTCCAGGAATTGAGGATCAATCCTCAGGACACTGCTGTTGCAACCCTGGAGAAAAGTCATTGGGACATAAAAAAAAATTGCTTTTTTTTGTAATTTTCTTTGAACGTTTCCCTTTACCAGATATAAAAATATTGAAAATAAGAAAAAAGGCTGTATGACTGACAGTCAAACATCATCCAATCAGGTAATGAATCTTTTTGCTTTCCAGTTGGCGTAGGAAGGCAGTGTGTCACAAGGGTGGATGTGTTGGCTGACTAATGGCTGGAGTGTGGGGGCAAGTCATGTGACGAAACCTCCAGGAATACATTTAAGCACAGTTGGCAACTGTATTCCTGCAGGATCCAGGAGAACAGGAGCATTCTTCCAGGCTCCACAGAGTTTGAGCCGCTGGTCCCTCCAAGTGACCCTCACTCCCCACCCACAAACAATCCCCATCAAGATTTATGACTGCCTCCAGACTGCTCAGTTACTGCAGGCCCAAAGCCGGAAAACTGGAAAAGTTGCCTCTCGGTGGGCAGCTGACCAGCAGGATGTTAACTGGGTCCACCCATTAAAATTAACCAGGGCCTCCCACTACAGCCCCTGGATGGTATGCAGGTAAACCTTTCTGATTTTCCATCTAGGAGTTAAAATCCTTTCTTCCACATTTAATGTTTTTAAAACATGAGAGTTTCATTTTTTGTACTAATTCTTTGTTGGAGACTATGTTGTCACATATAACCTGTAGAGTGTACAATGTAGGGCAAAAAAGGTGTGAAGTGATAATCAGACAGCTTTACATACCCTAGAAACTCATTGTGGGGAATGGGAAGGCCCTACTGCAGTCTTCCTGCTGACTCAATGTTTGATGGTTTGTATTTGACCCACCATGGCATTGTGGGCTACCATATTTGGGTAGGCTGACGCATGTCTCTCTTGCACGACACTATGTAGAGAGTGTTGGCAGAAGCATAGCTATTAACTAACATATTCATTAAGAAATTTTAGCACTGCGCAACATGGCCAGACAATCTGTAATATAAATAAAACTTGATTTAGTATTTTAATATTCTTTAACCGTCTATCTTCAAAATGCTGCTGAGGTGAAATCATGCTCTATGTTAATAATTTATGCTATAGTCACATTTTATACTTTTCTCTTTCTGAGGGAAGAAAACAAGTCAAAGTTCTGATATCATAGAGCCAAATCAACAACAGAAACCACAACTACATCATCAATGACAAGAAATCAAAATGACGAGTGTGTATAGTTTTGCTGTGGACAAGTCTGTGCAATATGAATATGTCAGTGGGAATGGAAGAAACCAACTAAGCTGTAATAATGTTAAAGCCGCTAAGATTGAGACTTGGCTGGTAAAAATTGCACTGATGGTATTCATGAAGCTGTGAGCTTTCCAAAGTTGACACCAAGAAAAATTTAGGAAAGTTTGTTTCACTGACTGGGACATGGAGGTCCTGATTAACATTACTCCAGAGAAAGATGTGGTGGTTTAAGCCTACAGGCATTCAGTGAATACAGAGTGTGTCAGCGCATCATTGATGACATTAACTCCAGCTGAACATTGCAAGAACTGGGAGACTCTGGGAAAAATAGCAGGGTAAAGCAACAATATCAACCTGCCTTAAGTAGGAGATAAAGACCATCGATCAGAGATAACTTTAAAAGGCAGTTATTATAAAATATCATTTAAAAAGCAGTTTGCATACACAGGTAAAAAATGGCCACAGCTGCCTCCACAGGGTAGCCACACCACCCTGCCCCCCCAAATCAGGTACATTCTTAATGTAAGATGAAGAATATAAAGATATAAATTAATTTAAAATGTATATCTGTGTATGTTTGTGTGTGTACAATTATATAAACTTAAAACATAGAAACAGGCTATTCAGCCCAATTGGTCCATATTGGTATTTTTGCTCCACAGAAGCCTACTTCATCAAACCCCAGCAGCATACCTTTCTACTCCTTTCTCCCTCATCTCCTTATCTAGCTTCCTCTTAAATGCATCCAAACTGATCACTCCATGTAATTTCAAATTGTAACTATTCTCTGGGTAAAGAAATTTCTTCTGCACTCTTAATTGGATTTATTCGTGACAGTTTCATTCTTATGATCCCTAGTCTTAGGTCCCCCATAAGTAGAAACATCAGGCAGAGTTTTTGCATTTTGGGTCAGAACCCCGGCATCGGGGTCAAATTTGGGTCCTGCACTATGTTGGGAGCAGTAATCAGACATCAATTTTGCCTGGATTGGCTAATTAGAGGCCAGAGGGTGCACTTACTTAAGGGTGGTGGGCGGGATCTTGAATCTGAAGGGTGAAGGGGAAGCTATCCAGCATGGAAGGAGCTGCAGCCTGCCATTGCAGGGAAGGGAGAGAGAGGGCACCTCCATGTAAAGGGCCCACTGTGCAATTGTAAAGTTTTTGAAGTAAGAAATGGCCACAGCTGCCTCCACAGGGTAGCCACACCACCCTGCGCCCCCCCCACCAGCCTGCCTCTGGGAGATTGCCTCCAGGGAGCTGACACCCTTCCGATGCTGCATGGACCCTACAGAACAATTAGAAAATTCCAGTCGCTCTCTGATTAACAGCCTTAATTGGCCTCTTATAGACCCTAACAAGCTACCTGCTGCTTGTGGGCAGGCAGCTGTTCCAACCCTGGTTCAGCCTCCAGGAAAATAGCTTGGGGGGAGGAGCGGGGGGTGGGGGGTGGGGGGTGGTGCCAGCAAACCAGCATGCCAACCGGTGGCATGAAATTATGTGCCCAGCTGCCTGCACTCCCACTCCCAATACCACGGTAAAAATCCTGCCCAGTTTCTCTATGCCTATACTGTCAAACTACTTCAAATCTTAATTTTAAAGACCTCTATTAGGTCACCCCTCAGCCTTCTCTTACCTACAGAAAGAAGCTGCACCTATTTAGCCTTTCCCGATAATTAGAACCTTTCAGTTCTGGTATCACCCTCACAAACCTTTCTTGCACCTTCTCCAGTGCTTGTACATCTTTTTTGTATTGTAGAAGCCAGAATTTAGCACGGTAGTTTAAATGAGGTCTCAACAAAGTTCTATGTAAGTTTAATATATTATCTGTGTGTGTGTGTGTGTGTGTGTGTGTGTGTGTGTGTGTGTGTGTGTGTGTGTGTGTGTGTGTGTGTGTGTGTGTGTGTGTGTATATATGAGTGTATATATAGACAGGACGTGCTGTCGCCACACAGAGAAATGTTAAAATGGATGGAACAAGGAAAACAGTACAAGTTAAAATAGCAGGCTAATGTAAATTGCATTACACGTGTCAGGATTGGTAGAATTGAACGAATGCTGCATGGTTTAACATCACCCACATTGCCCTGTTTGAGTTCACACTTCTCTCATATTTAAAGAGAAAACTTTGGGAAAGCAAAAGAAGAGGGTATGGAAGATCATGGACCCTCACAAGATGTTTAACTGCCCTCCAAAGAATAAACAGTGCTGTGACTGCAGAAGCAGCCTGTCCTTGACAGGTTGGAGGGTCACACTTATCACCCACTACATACTGTATTACAGCAACATACCCACGCACAGTGTATGTGTATCTCACACTTGTAATGCAAGTAAGTATAATGTACAAATCGTTCAGTGTGCAATATTGTATGTGCTCCCTTCAAAGCACATGATGAGTCCAATGATCTTGAATGCACAGCTACAGAGCAGCATTTATTGTCAAGCCAAGCATCATCAGCTATCTTTATATCAATCAGTTTCTGAGACCATGGGTCCATTATTTAATGATGAGAAGGCAGCACCGAGAGGTAAAGCACATGGCACTGGTAGTGAAGGCAGCACCGAGAGGTAAAGCACATGCCACTGGTAGTGAAGGCAGCACCGAGAGGTAAAGCACATGCCAATGGTAGTGAAGGCAGCACCGAGAGGTAAAGCACATGCCAATGGTAGTGAAGGCAGCACCGAGAGGTAAAGCACATGCCACTGGTAGTGAAGGCAGCACCGAGAGGTAAAGCACATGCCACTGAATGCCCATTATCAGTTCTCTTGAAACACAAACATCAGTGAGTCTACCTTCCAAAGACTAGGCACAAAATCAAAGCTGTCACTGCAGTGTAGCACTAAAGGAGTACTATATTGCCAGAGGTGCTGTCCAGTTAGGATGTTAAACCAAGGCTCCATCTGTCCCCTGAGGTGGGCGTAAATGGCCCTGTCTCACTAGTCAAAGAGAACCAGGGTGTCCTGGCCAATATGCCTCAAGCAACATCACTCAAACAGGCTGGTCATTATTAAATTGCTGTTTGTGGGATCTTGTTACACACAAATTGGCTGCCACATTACCTACATTACAACAGTGTCTACACCGGAGGATGTGAAGCAATCTTAGATGTCTTGAGGTCAAGAAAGGTACTATATATATGGAAATACATTCTTCCTTCTATTCTTTCATGATACATGAACTGTATTTGTAATAAACTTGGAATGCAGGGCTTGCTTCTTGTAAGAAACAGTAAACTTTACTTACAGACTCCTGGTGAGGCTTGTTCCAAGATCAAGGCCGAAAAGCTCTGTGACTAAAATTCCCAGTGCTCGGGGTTGATTCATTTGTACAATCACATGATCCCCATAACAGTAAGAAATAGTTTAACTTACAATTACTACATTCCTCCTCCCTTAACTTTGTTCTTATTTACAAAAATATCTTAACCCATTTCATATGCAATTATATACAGTTCATGCCATTATAAATTCAGTCGTTAAGGGGGTTTTTGGATTTGAGTAGAGCAACGCAACTCTTCAACTGGAGGTTCTTTCATTGGATCGACTTGCACAGGAACTGCAGCTTCGGGGACATCCTTTAGACAATGGCAATTCAGAATTATTTACTTCAACAGAGACATTGGGTATGTCCATTCTTTGTTGATCTAGCACCTCAGGTGTCGAAGTTTCAACTTTGATTTCAGGTGGATGAACTGGTCGTTGGAGGAATTCTTGACTTCTGAGATGATCTATGTGTTTCCTAACAATCCTGTTTTCCATTTCTACCTGATAAGATAAAGGTCCTGTTTCAGAGGCGATTTTACCAGAATCCCATCTTGGTTCAGTTGCAAAATTTCGTACAAAAACTGTTTCTCCCAAAGTAAACTCTCAACCTTTACTGTGAACATCATGATTCACTTTCTGACTCCCCTGGTTTCTCTTCAACTTCCCCTCTAAATTAGGGAATACTAGACTCAACCTTGGACAAAGCTGGTGCTTCATTAACAATTCTAAAGGTGTTAAACCAGTGATCGCAGGAGGAGTTGTGCGATAGCTGAACAGAAATTTTGAAATTCGTGTTTCTAGCATTCCCTCTGATAGCTTTTCATGCCTGTTTTAAAGGTTTGTACTGCTCTTTCTGCTAACCCATTAGACAAGGGATGGTACGGTGCTGCTCTGACATGTTTAATCTCATTTAGGTTCATGAATCCTTGGAATTCAGTACTAGTGAAAGCAGTCTGACACAATAACTTCAAGTAAACCATGCAAACTGAAACTCTGGTGCAGTTTTTCAATGGTTGCAGGCGATATTGTGACCTCACTTCAAACATATCCATCCACTTGGAATGTGCGTCAATAATCACAAGAAACATGGTACCTAGAAATGGTCCTACATAGTCTATATGTAGTCTAACCCAGGGTTGACCAGGCCGCTCCCACAGATGCAGTAGAGTTGAAACGGGCAACTTCTGCTATTGCTGGCACTGGAGACAGTGTTTCACCATTTTTTCTATATCATTGCCCATAAGATATAACCTTGTGCAAGCATCTTCATTTTCAAAATTCCAGGATGCACACTATGAAGTTCTTCCAATAACAGTTCTCTTCCTTGCACAGGGATAACGACTCTTGCTTCCCATAATAAGATACCATCTTGACAACTCAGTTCAGATCTACGGGTAAAGAGTGGTGTTGATTCTTCAAAGACTTGTGTATTTGACCATCCTTGCAATACCTATTCATGGACTTTTGCTAAAATTGGATCCCAATTCATCCAATTCTTTATCTGTCTTGTGCAGACTGGTGAGGAATCCAGGAAATTCAACATAAGTACTATCTCTTGAGGTACTGGAACATGTGTAATACTATCTGGCAAAGGGAGATGACTGAGGGCGTATGTACTCGTATGCCGACGGAATTAAAGCCCATCTTTGAATTCTAGCAGAGGCTCTCGGTGGGATTGCCTTATCTTCACTAAACAACCCTAACAGTGATTTGTGATCTGACACTGTCGTGAAGTGTCAACCGTGCAAATATTGATGGAATTTCTTTACTCCAAATACGATGAATAAGCCCTCTTTTTCAATTTGTGAGTAACCTTTCTTGGCTGCAAAAAGGGTTCTGGCTATGTATCCTATTGGTCTTTCAGATCCATCCTCCATCTTGTGTGACAACACTGCTCCCACTCCATAAGGAGAAGCATCACAAGTGAGTATCAATTCCTTAGACACATCATAGTGCACTAGCAGACATGACAGGTGTAAATGCTTCTTAACTCTAGTGAAGGCTTCCTCTTGCTGGGCCTTCCAGGACTATCTGTGGCTCTTCTTCAATAATAAGTGTAAAGGGGCTAACACTGTAGATAGATTAGGGAAGAATTGATTAATAGTTTACCATGCCCAAAAAAGACTTGAGCTCCATGACGTTGGTAGGAGAGGGTGTTTCCTTGATTGCCCTGACTTTCTCCTCTAATGGATGCAACCCTTGGGCAACCATTCGATGACCCAGATCCCTAACTTCCTCTGCTTGGAAAGTGCACTATTCTTTTTTTAAACGAACACCAGCCTCCAAAAATCTCTTCAGAACCTCCTCCAGGTTGGCCACATGCTCTGCTTCCATGGATCCAGGTACACTATAACTTGGGGAAGTCCTTGTGGTAGGCTTTCCATGGTTCTTCAGAAAATCACACAGGCAGATGACACACCGAAGGGTAGGCATGTATATTGGTACAGGCCCTTGTGTGTGATTATGGTGACATAACTTCTTGATGTGTTGTCCAGCTCGAGCTGCTGATAGGCATGGCTCAGGTCCAGTTTAATGTCGGATCTTCCTCCTGCAAGTTTAATATACAGGTATTCAATCCTTGGGATTGGGTATTTGCCTAATTTCGCAGCCTTGTTCACAGTTAATTTATAATCTCCGCAGATGCGAATTGTTTGGTCTGATTTCATCACAGGGACTATGGGTACTGCCCATTCTGAAAATTGGACTCACTGTATTACTCTTAACTTCTCCAAATGACATAATTTTGCATCTATCTTTTTTTTTAGCACGTAAGGCACAGGTCTTGCCTTAACAAACCGGGGTGTTGCTTCAGAGTCCACATATAATTTAGCTCGCAGACCTTTGATTTTCCCCAACTCTTCTTGGAATACTCTGTCATATTTTTTCAGCAACTCTGGAATTCCTCCTGGTCCTGACCTGAAAAATTTCTGACCAGTTTAGTTTGATTTCTTTCAACCAATTACGGCCCAGAAAGCTAGGTCCTTCTCCAGTTACAATAATTATTGGCAGCTAACCTGCCTGTTGCCTAAATGATACGGGGACAGAGGTGATGCCTTTCACCTGTATTGCTTCTCCTGTATATGTTATTAACTGAGCAGCAGTTTTCTCCCACCACTGTGGGTCGATGCTCCTATGTCAACTTCCATGACCAGAGGCTTCCCATTTACTTGAAGGGTGACAGTGATGAGTTCAGTTTTCCTGGCCGTCAGATTGTGTAGGGAATAAACGTCAGCCTCAATAACTTCTGGCTCATCTATATTGTGCACTTCATTTAACTTGACCTGCTGCCTGAATGGCTGTTTTGAGCCCTGCATCGTTTAACAACATGACCTTTCATGTGACAGTAGTGGCATTCTGCATCTTTAAATCTACAGACTTTGGGTACAGGATTTCCCCCCACATCAGTAACATTTTAACTTCTGCATTACTTGTGAGCTGCTTCCAGTATTTCCTTTTATTTTTCTACTGGTAGGGGACCATGTCCTGCTTTGCAGTAGCTTCCCTGGTTTTTGCGCCATGCTGGCATCAGGTTCCTGCCCTAGCTGCAGAACAGCGCCATGTTGCACACTCTGTAAAGCTTGCGAATCTCTCTCAGCAGTCCCTATTAATAGCACTATCTCCATGGCGCGCTTCGGATCTAACTTAACTTCTGCAAGCAAATGGCACTGACTGGAATCATAGAGGTCTACAGCACAGAAAAGGGCCCTCCGGCCCATCGAGTCTGCACCATTCAAACAAGTACCTAACTATTCTAATCCCATTTTCCAGCACTAGGCCTATAGCCTTGTATGCCATGGCATCGCAAGTGCACATCCAAATACATCTTAAATGTTATGAGGATTTCTGCCTCTACCAGCCTTTCAGGCAGTGAGTTCCTGATTTTCACCACCCTCTGGGTGAAAAAATTCTTCCTCACATCCTCTCTAAACCTTCTGTCGCTTACCTTAAATCTATGCCTCCTGGTTATTTATCCCTCCACCAAGGGGAAAATTTCCTTCCTGTCTACCCTATCCATGCCCCTCATAATTTTATACACCTTAATTATGTCCCCCCTCAATCTCCTCTGCTCCAGGGAAAATAACCCCAGTCTATCCAATCTCTCCTCATAACTAAAACTCTCCAGCCCAGGCAACATCCTGGTAAATCTCCTCTGCACTCTCTCTAGTGCAATCACATCCTTCCAATAATGCGGTTTCCAGAACTGCACGCAATACTCTACCTGTGGCCTAACCAGCGTTTTATACAGTTCCAGCATAACCTCCCTGTTCTTATATTCTGTGCCTCGGCTAATAAAGTCGTCGTTTATGCTGCAAACCAAACAATCTCACAACATGTCGTTTAAAGTATCACCGAAGTTACAGTGCTCCGTTAACTGTTATAACTTCATGATGTACATTGCGATCGACTCACCGGGGACCCTTACTCGAGAGTTAAACTAAAATCTTTGCATGATCACTGAGGGTATAGGCTGAAAATGTCCTTTCACAAGGTCCACTAGTTCGGTGAAGGATCTGGAGTTTGGCACGTGTGGAGTCGTCAATTTACCGATTAGGTTATACGATTTGCTCCTGCAGACACTTGGGAGAATTGCCTTCTCCTCCACCATTATTTCGTTAACTACAAAGTAGAAACTTAATCACTCAATGTACTGACTCCAGTCCTTGACGGACGAGTCATATGGGTCAATTCTACCAAAGAGAGGCATTGCTGGTGAGTATACTTCTTTTCTTTCTTCCCTTAAAAAATCAAAATACTCACAGTCACAAGGTGCTGTGTTGGCATTATTTATCCTCATCGCCAATTGTAATAAACTTGGAGAGTGCAGGGCTAGTTTCTTGTAAGAAACAGTAAACTTTATTTACAGACTCCTGGTGAGGCTTGTTCCAAGATCAAGGCTAAAATGCTCCGCGCCTAAGATTCCCCGCACCTAGGCTGATTCATCTGTACAGTCACATGATCACCATAACAGTAAGAAATGACCTAACTTACAATTACGACAGTTCTGATGTACAATGACTGAATGTAAAATTGCCTGCGGCAAAGTCTACCATTAAACAGGGAGGGATGTCACAGATAACTGTAGAGATGATTTCAGTAATGTGGATCAGAGATGAAGCATTAGGACTGGCAAAGGTGCCAACTACCTTCCCCTCAGATAGACCAGTAAGCATCAGATGGAGATGGACTGCAGTACAGGCATAAATGAAAAAGCATGGGAATCACTGAGTTCCAGTAAAGCCAGTGGAAATTCTGAACCACTACTTATTCCTGCATAACAAAAACAGAATTACCTGGAAAAACTCAGCAGGTCTGGCAGCATCGGCGGAGAAGAAAAGAGTTGACGTTTCGAGTCCTCATGACCCTTCGACAGAACTTGAGTTCGAGTCCAAGAAAGAGTTGAAATATAAGCTGGTTTAAGGTGTGTGTGTGGGGGGCAGAGAGATAGAGAGACAGAGAGGTGGAGGGGGGGGGGTGTGGTTGTAGGGACAAACAAGCAGTGATAGAAGCAGATCATCAAAAGATGTCAACGACAATAGTACAATAGAACACATAGGTGTTAAAGTTAAAGTTGGTGATATTATCTAAACGAATGTGCTAATTAAGAATGGACGGTAGGGCACTCAAGCTATAGCTCTAGTGGGTTTTTTTTTATATATATAATGGAAATAGGTGGGAAAAGGAAAATCTTTATAATTTATTGGAAAAAAAAGGAAGGGGGAAACAGAAAGGGGGTGGGGATGGGGGAGGGAGCTCACGACCTAAAGTTGTTGAATTCAATATTCAGTCCGGAAGGCTGTAAAGTCCCTAGTCAGAAGATGAGGTGTTGTTCCTCCAGTTTGCATTGGGCTTCACTGGAACAATGCAGCAAGCCAAGGACAGACATGTGGGCAAGAGAGCAGGGTGGAGTGTTAAAATGGCAAGCGACAGTTATTCCTGCATGACTGGCTACAAGCTCTGCTTCAGAAAGCAGTCGGAGGATGACTACAACACACAGTACCCTTTAGATTGTACGTGCTGCAACCACTGTACTGAGGGAAGGAGGAAGTGGATATTGGAAGTGGATATTGGGACTTGTGGCTGGTGTGTGGCTGAAAAGTTTGTTCTACTACTCACTTCAACCAGCAGTGAGGTGAAACTTTGAAATCTTTCTCTTTGTGCGACCAACTCATAGCTCAGGTTTCTTGTTTTTATTTTGCCCTATGTAATTCTGCATGGCATTTCCATCTTGTTCTTTCAAGCCAATTTATTTCAGAGCTCCAACTCTTAGATTATGAGGAGAGATTACATAAACTAGCCTTATATATTCCCTGGAATATGGAAAGTTAAGGCAAGATTTGATTGTGGGTTTTAAGATTTTCAAAGGAACTGATAGGGAAAGATAGGCCAATAGGCAAAAAGAAACTTTGTCTGCTGGTGGGGGAGTCTAGCACAGAGGTCTAACCTTAAAATCAGAACCTTGGTTATTCAGGAGAGAATTTAGGAAACACTTTTTCATGCAAAGGGTAATAGAAGTGTGGAACACTCTCCCACAAAAAGCAGTAAATGCTAACTCAATGAATAACTTCAAATCTGGGATCAAAAGATTTTTGTCAGCCAAGGATAATAAAGGATATGAAGCCAAGATGGGTGAAGTTAGGAACCAGACCAACTATGATCTAATTAAATGGTGGAACAGATTCAAGAGGCTGAATGGCCTCTTCCTATTCCTATATGCCCATCATTAGGAGTGCAGGGTCAATGAATACTTTTGCACACTTTGGACTGTAAAATAAAGTACAACAATTTTTAAAAATTTTTATTTTCTTAAATTATTTTTTAAAAAGTTATCCTCAGCTTATCTGCTACTGAAGCCCTCATCAAAGCTTTTGTTACCTCTATGTTTGACTATTCTAACACACTCCTGGCCAACCTCGCTAGGTCTACACTCAGCAAGCCTGAAGTCATTCACTGACCTAGATTGACACCCAGTTAAGGCTGTCTCAATTTTTTAATTTTCATCCTTGTTTTCAAATGGCTTTGTGGTCTCACCCCTCTGTATCACTGTAATCGCTTGCAGCTTTACAGCTCCTATTGCTCAGTGTTAAATTTAGTTTGATAGCACTGGTAAAATGCCTTGGGATGTTTTATTACATTAAAGACACTACAATGCAAGGTGTTGTTGTTGCTGTTAATTCACATTCTGGATGTTGACTGGTAAAGCCAGCGTTTATTGCCCATTCCCTAGTTGCCCTTGAGAAGATGGTGATGGTATAACGTCCCTACTTGTAAATAATGAAACAGCTAATCTACTTGCATTTGTAGCTCCATTAAAAAGTATGTCTTTAAGCCCTACATTAGCCCTATTCACCGAGGAAGGCTTCTTAATGAGGTAATTGTTGAAGAATGAATGTTATTTTGCATTTATGCTGTCAGCTTTAAATCCACACTTCTACCTCTGTAAGAGAGCTCTATACAAGCATGATTACCCGCACACACGACACTCTGCTCCTGACTGGATAAATCATTCACATTTTGACAGTGTGGGAGAAAGGTTTCAAAACATTTGGTTTTTAATTTCATCTTCATTTTATAAAGTGTTCAAAAGCCCCAGCAGATATTCCTTTCCCCAACCATTGCCCTGCCCCCCACCAACCACCACTGCAATCCTTAGCATTTTAAAAATTTCTCTTAGCACTCGTCTATCATTATTCTATTGCATGTGATATCAAGCCTAGCCTAGTAATCTCCCAATACTGTTATTCTACAGCCACATTGGGATGTGACTCCAGAGTTATACTGTCACTTGTGATACATCCTCAGATCATGCAATGAACTTCAATGTCTAATGAAATAAAATCAGAGCATTCTGGTAATGCATGGCAGGTCTGTATCTGTAAACAGAAAAGAGAAATTTGCTGTTTTTGGGTGTGCACCCTTCATCAAAACTGCTCCCCTAAAGGTCAAAAACACAAAACACCATTACCTGCCCTTTCTTTTTACAGCTACTGACTGACACAGTGTGCATTTTCATAATTTTTTGTTTTTATTTCAGATCTCCAGCATTTATGATGTATAAAAAGGATGGGCAGCAATAAGCCTTCTTGTCTATCAAGCATACCCCAGACTCACTGTGACAAATCATTTCCTTAACAATACACCGACTCCCCTGACCCTACCCCCAGTCCTACAGCCATTAATCTCCTGGGAGCAGCAAAAATGCAGAGATAAACTCCAAGCCAATAAGGGGAAAAATAATCTGGAAAATTCCCCTCCTATCTCCTCAGGCAATCAAAACCCAGAATAGAAGGATCACATGGACCACACGTAATCCGTAAAATCACTTACCTTCAATAAGATGCGATCTTCTCCTGATCAAGAATCAGTCCAGCTCTCTCTTGAAGGGAGACCAGAGAGTCAGCAGTCACAAACAAGCGATTTCCAGAAACTCACTATTCTCTGGGAAAAGAGGAGCTGTCCAACATCCAGTATGTTCCTACACTTGCGTAGTTTAAGTTCATATCTCCTGCTCCTCCCCAGTCTGCCAAACTAGATTAATCTAGCAATAGGCACACAATCCAGCCCTTCCATTATTTTATAAAACTCTCTCAGGTCACCATAAGTCTACACTACTCTAAACCAAATACATCCAGCTTCTCAAGTCTATCGTGGTTCTTTAATTTTGCTCTCTTATGATCTTTTTCCAAGTCACTATTTTTCCTTCTTAGTTTAACAGTTAATTATCTTTTTTAAAAATATAGGCTTTACTGGTTAACAGGGAGGGATATATATGTTAAAAATGTCCTGTCAGGTTAGATTGATAATGTATTATACTGTGCACGCTAGTTGTAAAATGTATCAGTGATCAATTGAAAATTAATCCTGCACTAATTACTATAGGTCACAGCTGTTAATCCCTTGTTATCGCACATCAAAAAATTGGAACACTGATAGGTGGATTAGATGTTGACAGTTTCTGCATCAAAAGGAAAAGAAGCAGAAGACTCATGTTTTTGACTAAAGTGAGTTAGAATGCTTCAGGATTATATTGTGATCCTTAAGCAAAGACACAAAGAACAGAGAGGTTGGTTTGGAGAATTCAGGCTCACTTTAGCCATTGACCCACATAAAATACGATCTGTGGGATAAAGGTTATGCTTCTGCAAATTCTGCACTCCAAAAGCCTATATTTTGTGTCCATTCAGCTAAAATGTTACCCCTATATCTACAAAAAATTTAAAATGCTCCATTTATGTACACATCCAGTCTACTAAAGCTAACTTGCTGTTGTTACTTTTTTGTCACACTTGTGTAACAATATATCTATTGTAAATTCCTCAGTCAATAGTTATAATGTAAACACTTCCTGTTGCAATAACACACTCCCAGCAGGGATGGCACTATAGCACACTGGTTTTACATCCCTCGGCACCTCAGCTTATTCTGCAAAGACGCTCCCATGCCTAAACCAAGTCTACATTTCTACCTCCCAAATTGCCATAACATTTGGTATTTAACTATGTATAATATTAAATCTATATTGTACAAAAATAAGGAGAGAAAGTATGACTTTAAAATAATGACGGAGTTATATCTATGCACCATAGTCTAATTATCCCTCACCTTCTAACTTGCTTCATCTGAATGCTGAATATTGACTTTTTCTGTGCAATGATTAACACATGGTCTTTTATAAGCAATACCAGATACAACAATTTCAAGGCTGAAATCTAACAATGGGATTCCGAAAAGAATGATACAGCACCTTATCACATCTCTCAGAAACATTTCGAAGTGTTTTTGAATATTGAGAGTTATTTTGTAATGCAGTTGTTTTGTAAACTTGACATCTGTTATTGGGAAGGTACTAGAGGAGATCATAAAACATGTCCAAGAGATGTATAAGTGAGTTACACCCATAATTGGTAGTATCCCTGGGAAATGGAAAGGGCCAATAGGAATTCACAACACAGCTTCTGATAAAATAGGTCATCTTGTATAAGCGTGTTAAGCGTTTTTGAGGAAGTGTCTAGTATAGTGGAGGAGGGAAATCCAGTAGACGTTGTTAATCTAGACTTTCCGAAAGCCTTTGATAAGTTACCTCACCAGTTATTACACAAGTTAAAATCTATGGTATCAAGAATTTGAAAAGCTCTATTAGGAAATAGCTCCAATCCCACAGCCAATAAGTTGTAGTTAAAGAGTGTGGTTCAGCCTGGCAACATCTTACTAGTGATGTCTTCCAAGTATTGATTCTAGGTTTGCTACCTTCATGGTCTTTATTAATGAACTGAGCAGTGGTTGGGATTCTAGTCTGTGAGTTTGTAAATGATACCAAAATCTGTGCAAGGGCAAATCAATTCCAAAAGGATTTTGATATACCAGGGTGTGGGCCACAATGGCAAATGGTATTTAATTTAGATAATTGTAGTGCCGTGCGTGTAGGTAGGGCAAACATATAATACACAAATCATTTGCAGGGAACAACACTGAAGGAGCATGGATTTCTAAAGAGGAAATCGTGTTTAGTTAACTTGCTGGAGTTTTTTGAAGAAGTAACAGAAAAGGTCGATGAGGGTAATGTTGTTGATGTGGTGTACATGGACTTTCGAAAGGCATTTGATACAGTGCCATACAACAGGCTTGTGAGAAAAGTTATTGCTCATGGAATAAAAGGGACAGTAGCAACATGGATACAAAATTGGCTGAAAAATAAGTCAAAAATAATCAAAGGATATTTTTTGGGCTGGAGGAAGGTTTGTAGTGGAGGTCCGCAGGGTGGGTATTGGGACCCTTGTTTTTCCTGATATATATTAATGATCTAGATCTTGGTGTGCAGGGGACAGTTTCAAAGTTTGCAGATGATACGAAGCTTGGGAGTGTTGTAAACTGTGAGGAGGACAGTGTAGAACTTCAGAAGGACATAGACAAGTTGGTGGAGTGGGCAGATAGGTGGCAGATGAAGTTCAATGTGGAAAAGTGTGAGGCGATGCATTTTGGCAAGAAGAACATGGACAGACAATATAAAATAAGGGGTGAAATTTTGAAGGGGTGTTGGAGCAGAAAGACCTGGGTGTATATGTGCATAGATCATTGAAGGTGGCAGAACAAGTGGAGAGAGCAATTAACAAAGCATTTGGTATCCTGGGCTTTATTAGTAGGGGCATAGAGAACAAGATCAGGGAGGTTATACTGAATTTATATACGACACTTGTTAGACCTTAGCTGGAGTATTGTTTACAGCTCTGGGCACCACATTATGGGAAGAATGTGAACACATTGGAGAAAGTGCAGAAGAGGTTTACAAAAATGGTTCCAGGGATGAGAAACTTCAGTTATGAAGATAGATTGGAGAGGTTGGGACTGTTCTCCTCGGAGAGAAGAAGGCTAGGAGGAGATTTGACAGAGATGTTCAAAATCATGAGGGGGCTGGACAGAGTAGATGGGGAGAAGCTGTTCCCACTTGTAAAAGGGTCAAGAATGAGAGGGCATAGATTTAAGGTGATTTGCAAAAGAAACAAATGTGATGTGAGAAACAACTTTTTCTGGTTCAGGTCAGGAATGCACTGCCTGGAATTGTGGTGGAGGTAGGTTCAATCGAGGCATTCAAGAGGGTATTAAATCATTATTTGAATAGAAACAATGTGCAGGGATATGGGGAAAAGGCAGGGCAATGGCACTAGGACATAATGCTCATTTGGATAGCTGGTGCAGGTATATGGGCTGTATGGCTGCCTTCTGCGTCATTAAGATTCTGTGATTCTGTGAAGAAATTAAAAGAGGAAAAGGACTAGGTGTTATAGTGCACAAAGCACTGAAGGCGCATGACCAATATGGAACAACCATAGCAAAAGCTATAAAATATTGGATTGTATTAATAATACCATTTGGAATGAATCACAGGGAACCATTTTGACACTTTACAGGTTGCTGGTTGGACTGCACCTGGAGTACTCTGCCCAGTTTTGGGGTCCTCCCACATAGTATGTGATATAGTGGTGGAGAGGTCCTGGTTTAGACCAAGGGTGCATTGCATGAACTTAAAAGATTGTGAATACTTGGGTGTAGTGCATTATGGGTATAACTCACTTGCACGTAAAATTTTGTGATCTTTTGTACAATTTGGACTTGGTTCTGCCTAGATTAAACTATTATCCAACTGAAAATGATGTGAATACTCCAGGCCCAACTAACCGAGTCGAGATAATTCTAGTCGCAATTGCTTGGGACAGAATATGGGGTAGGAAGAGCTCAAGGACATGCAGATGGTGTTGCTCCGACAGTCAGCCAAGGACAGGGACAACCTGTCAAGCTGCGAAAATAAATCAAAGACACAGTAAATTCTTCCCTGTTGGAAACATGAAGTACCTGCCTTTGTGTCACATATCATTGTATATGAAAAGGTTCCGCACTCTTCCTCCTCTTTGGCAGATATCTGACTCAATATTTCCATTGCATCGCCTGAGACTTAGGGCTTCTATTTCTAAAAAAGAGAGCTTGAAAATAGTTATCCAATTCCACCCACACACCTTAAAATAATTGGATAGAAATTGGTTTGTGAAGAATAAAGGCAGAGTTTAATGACTGTACTGTGACTAATTTCAAGTTAAATCACAACCTGCAGGCTCTGGAAACTTATAGTTCCTGCCCTTAATAAGCATGAAGCTCAGGTACATGATCCATGGGAGGTTTAGCAAGATGAGCACCTGGTACCACGGATCCATTTGTGAGCTATAGATAACTTGAGTCTGCAGCACTGGTAAGAAAGTGTGGAACTCCACTCTATGCATGACCCGGTTCTGCAGGAAGTGTTTGGGAGCATGACACCCATGGATTGTCCATGAGTCTCAGAGCTGCACAATGATAAACAAGTCTACGGTACTAACCATGAGTAAATCTGAAGGATTTATCGTTGTCTGTTAAAAGCACCATTTGAGTTGCCCTTTGTAGAAGCACAAGGCCACTGACCATTGCAAACTAACATCAGAACTACCCATTGTAAAAGAATACCAGACATACCTGATATAACATCACCTAGGAGATATAGTGCTACTGACTGTGTCTTTTCTTCTGATAGGCCCTATCTATCTATGGCAGATCTTGATCCTCAATCACACTCAGTGTGTTCTCTAGGGGCTGGACTGGCAAATGTTGAGGGCAATGTCTGCCTGCAATTTCTGATCAACTAACATTTTGGAAAGTAATATTGTAATAGATGGTATCTATTTGATATATGCTTCTTTAAGGGATAAGGTTCTCACAGCAGTGAAAGGGTTAGCAAAAGATTCTGTCTGAATCTGCAGCACAGCATATTCTTGGATGGTTTTGTTTGGGAGAGGAGGTGGCAGAGGAGGAGAGGAGGAGGGCAGCCTGCCTGCAATTGCCAAGATGGGGGTACGAAAGAATCTGTTAATGACTTGCTCCAGTTCTGTCATGCTCCATCATAGTTTTATTTCAATATATTTTGTACTATTAGATTTAAATTATTCTTACAAGTATGTTCTGTATTTATTTAAACATTCTAAATTATTTTTTTCTTAAATTTTCATTAAATATTACAAGGGTGTTAGGCAGCATACTAATTTTCTACATAGTACAATTCTATGTAGGCAAATGATAATCATTATTTCACAAATACCTTTATAATTACTCTGCTTAGAATTCTGTCTTACCCAAATGTTTTTCCCACCTCTCCGTGGGTGGAGCTTATGTTGGGCATGGTTCTGTAAGAGCTGGAGAATTTCAGTTATCTGACTCTGTTCTTTATTTATCAGTCTATTCAATCAGGAGAAACATCACAATTGAGCCCACTCCTGGCTTAATGTAAAAATTGCCTGACAAGAAAGGACATAAGTCCGTCTAGCTATCCTTCTACCATCCTGGTAGTTGCATAATGCCGTGATAATAGATTTGTTGACTAATCAAATAAATTAGTCTCTTATCAATTAGTATGCAAAAGACCTTGATATGACAATGGTGCAAATCTTTGGGAACCACAGATCCAAAGTCAACTTTTCCCTCCCAAACACACTACACTTATCACATGCCATGGCTCAAAATACTGATATACTGGTTCCTAAAATATTATTTCTCGAAAGAAATCATTGAAATTTGCATTTGAATGAATCAAGACAAATTGCTTCCATTGTCTCCCTGGGAGCCTGTTCCATGAGGTTGACCACTTGCCCATTGAAATGTTATTTCCATAGATTAGTTCTGAAATCACCTCCCTCCAAGTGCAATATCGTGTCCTCTGGCTCCACTGCTCGGAACAAGATGAAACCGCTTGTCATGGTCTATATTATCTGGTCCCTTTGTAATCCTAATAACCGCAATCATATCAGCTTTCAGATTTATCTTTTCCAGTGAGAATATTATCCGCTCATTAGCCTCACCTGCACTTTCTAGCGAGTGTTCAGGACAGAAAGATTGGTTAATTTCTTATCCAAAGGCTAATGATACACCAAGGCTATTCATAGCGTTTTCTCACTGCTTTTCAGCTGGGGTCATCCAACTCAGACCAGAAATTGAATGTGCGACCTTGTCTTTCTGATAGCTCAATTGCTAAAGGGGCAGCATGAAGGTAAGTCACCTAGTAAAGGTGCTACAATTAGGATTGGTCTACCCTCCCGAGACATGAAAGATCCCATGGCACTTTTTGAAGAAGAGCAGGGGAATTCTTTCTGCTGTCCTGGCCAATAGTTATCCTTCAGCCAACATCATCAGAAAAAACAAATTATCTGGTCATTATCCAATTGCTGTTTGTGGGACCTTACTGTTCACAAATTGGCTAACAAGCTTCATACATTACAATTCAACAAGACTTCAAAAATACTTCATGCATTTACTCCCTATATTTTAATCTCTACTGGTGGCATCATAAAATCAATATGGGCAAATGAAAAGTGGGCTTGTGTCTCACCTTCCTGAGCTGTAATCAGTGTCATAGTGGAAAAAACCATACAAACAGACTTACATGAACCTTCCCACAGAAGAGGGGAGGTTGACTCTGGGTCATTCTTGTACATATATTGGCATCCTTGGTCTTGGTCATTCCAACGCAGCTACAAACACTGGCATTTATATGACAGTGTGAAAAATTTCCCATGTATGTCCTGTCCACAAAATGCAGGAAAAATCCAGCCAGGCCAAATTATATCCTATTAGTTACTCCCAATCATCAGCAAATTGGTGCAGGGAGTCATCAACACTGTTACTAAGCATCAGCTGATCATCAGTAATCAGCTTACCAGTGCTCAGTTTGGGTTCCACTGGGACCACTCAGCTCTGGACCTCGTCCAGCCTTGGTTGAAACATGGACAGAGATCTGAATTCCAGAAGAGAGATTAAAGCGACTACCCTTGGCATCAAGGCAGCTTTGAACTGAGTGCGGCACTGAGGAGCCCTAGTAAAATCGAAGTCAGTGGACTGCAGGAGTTCCTTGAGGCACTATCTATTTTCAGCTGCTTCATCAATGACCCTCCCTCCATCATAAGGTCAGAAATGGAGATATTTGCAGATGATTGCACAGTGTTCAGACCATTTGCAATTCCTCAGATAATGATGTGATCCATGCCCACAAGCAAGAAGACCAGGGATGATAAATCCAGACTTGGGGTGATAAATGGCAAGTAACCCTCACACCACATAAGTGGCAGGCAATGACCATTTCCAATAAGAGAGTCTAACCACCTCTCCTTGACTTTAATGGCATTACCTGTAGTGTAAGGGTGGCACATATAGGATTAATGTAGGACTAAGTACAGTACCAACTATCATTATGTAAGCAGGCACATGACCTAGATTTAGGGTCAGTGTGGTGTTGAGCAGTGACGTGTGAAGACCTAGACATAGAGATTGCTCCTTGCCTGTATCCTTTACTGTATATATGTATATAGTTAAAAGTAGTTGATAAAGACTTGCTGTTAGCCTACTGAAGACTACAAAGACTCTGTTGTGCAACCAACACCCTCCCAACATTACTATCGCCACACTGTGATGTTCCAACGTCAAGGATCACAACCACCTTCTCAGTGGCAACTTGTGATGGGCAATAAATGCTTGGCGACAATCATATCCTGATAAGTATTGTCTTTAATATCCCGAAATGTTGGTTCAGAGCAGCATTGGCAGAGGTTCACTGTTTATGCATTTGGTCACAGTTGACATGCCTCTTGGGAAGTCCAAGAAAAAAGAAAATTACTTCAAGAGAGGTGGCATTTACCCAGTGTTTATGGATAACTAGCATATGTAGAAATCCTCAGTTCAGAGGCCAGGCAGGAAGATTGATTTTGCTATATCTCTGATAAGCCCATTGTTATCTCGAGCCAGAGAAAGAGATACACAAAAGCACCTTGACTTGCCTTTACGATTTTCCCTCTAAATATCCACTAGCATTGAAAGATTTGTGTATTGTTCAGTATCGTGTGATCCTGTGCATTCCTTATTTGAATTGTTCCAAGCTATTCATCCATGTTTAATTAAAGCATGCTATAATTGCTTAAGCTCATCTATTGATTTGTTGGTTTAGCTTATCTTTTGGGAACCAACAAATAACTTCTGAATACATCAGTTATATGAAGCTTGCAATATATTATTGAGGCCTTTGAAAAGCTCCATTTCAAATTTCTGTCATCATATGTCCTAACTTGAGCAAATTACATTTTCAGTTCTGGTCATATTCAATTATCACAGATTGCAATGAACCTGATTGGTTTGTGCTTTTTATTGATACTTACTACCCCACATACATGTTTAGCTTCTGGAGGATTTATGTTAATGAAGTTTCTCTGCAATGTGCTTCAAAATACATCGTGCAAAAAAAAATGACACTTTGCGCTGCTTGATGGATTCTTTGAGGCTGATTTGTTTGTTACATTGATAAACTCCGTAAAATGTAAATGGTGCCATCTCGTGGACAATGTGAGGCAGTAAACCCTTGCTGTAGGATATAAACTTCAGGCAAGCACATAAGACAGAGTTTTCAAATGGTTCACTCCATTCGCATTCACACGCTGCCATAGTTATGCTTCAAAGACTTGAGGAGGTAAGATAAAGTTTATATCATTTTCTAATAGACTTCTATTTTGCTTCTCCTGTGGCACTGAGATTATACAATCACTGAATTTACAGCATAGAAGGAAGCCCCTTCTGCCTTTCAACTGGAGCTTTTCCAAGGCAAAAATATTCACTCTAATCCAATTTCCCTGTGTCCTGTGATACATTTCCTTTACAAATATCCTCCAATTCTCTTTTTAATGATATACTAATCTCTAGGAAATCTTATGTTGCGGTGGTGAGCATCCCTGTCTCAAATTAAACCAGAAGCTCCAGGTTTGAGCCCCATTAGCTGCTTCATCAATGACCTTCCTTCCATCATAAGGTCAGAACTGGGGATGTTCGCTGATGATTGCACAATGTTCAGCACCATTCGCAACTCCTCAGGTACTGAAGCAGTCCATGTCCAAATACAGCAAAACCTGGACAATATCCAGGCTTGGCTGACAAGTGGCAAGTAACATTCACGCCACACAAGTGTCAGGCAGTGACCATCTTCAATAAGCGAGAGTCTAATGTTCGATGGCATTGCCATCACTGAATCCCCCACTATCAACATCCTGGGAGTTACCATTGACTAGAAACTGAACTGGACCTGCCATATAAATGCTGTGGCTACAAGAGCAGGCCAGAGGCTTTGGATCCTGCCACGAGTAACTCACCTCCTGATCCCCAAATTCTGTCCACCACCTACAAGGCACAAGTCATGAACGTGATAGAATACTCCCCACTTGCCTGGATGAGTGCAGCTCCAACAACACTCAAGAAGCTTGACACTATCCAGGACAAAGCAGCCCACTTGATTGGCATCACATCCACAAATATTCACTCCCTCCACCAGCGACGCACAGTAGCAGTAGTGTGTGTCATCTACAAAATGCAATGCAGGAATTTACCAAGGCTCCTTAGACAGTACCTTCCAAACCCACGACCACTACTATCTAGAAAGGCAGCAGATAAATGGGAACACCACCACCTGAAAGTTCCCCTCCAAGTCACTCACCATGCTGACTTGGAAATATATTGCCGTTCCTTCACTGTCACTGGGTCAAAATCCTCAAATCCCTTCCTAGCAGTATTGTGGGTGTACCTACACCACATGGACTGCAGTGATTCAAGAAGGCAGCTCACCACCACTTTCTCAAGGGCAACTAGGGATAGGCAATAAATGCTGGCATATAAAAGTGCATGTCGCCAGAGCAATTCAGACTTACTAAGTGAACTGTAATATACCAACAGTGGTCTCCACCTCACTCAGCAGATGTAGTAATAAATTATATGTCCCAATGACCTGAAAAAAAATTCCTCTAAAACCTCCCATCCTGAGTCTATGTCCCCTTTTAACCGACCCACAATCAGTGGCAACTAGTAAATCCAATTATAAATGGACACAGTTCATCACGGGCTATCAATAATGAAAGTAATTGAAGCTAAATCATTGAAATGCAGTTTATTTATTCTTCGGATGTGGACTGCACTGGGAAAGCCATGTTAATGCCCATCCATGCTTGTCCTGTAAAGGTGGTAGTGAGCCTTCATCTCCAGCAGCTGCTTCTATAATTGAGAGACCTGCTGGACTACTGTAGAGGTTAGTAAGAATCAAGCAAAATTAGAATTACTTGAATCAGTGAAGGACAACTGGTTCCTTTCCTTAAAGGACATTGGAGAACCAGTTGGGATTTAAATGACAACCAGTCCAGAAAAGCTTTCATGGCCATCTTTCCCTGGTCCAGGCTCATATTTTATCAGATGTATTGAATTTAAATTCACAATTTGCTCTGGTGAGATGATGAACTCATGACTTCGGATTAAGTCCAATATTATAACCGCTACACTGTCATATATGTCATTTAAATGTGAGGTGCCACTTGTACTCAACAGTTCCTTATTTTATACCTGTCTGTGTTCTAAAATTGAAGCTCTTTCTTGCAATGTTTGAAAACCTCTTTATCTTTGCCAGAAGTGGTAGGAAAGGCAACCATCGTTCTCATCATGATGCCTCATGCATATTATTTCATCATGTGATCTGGCCTCAAGCAAATAAAACTGTCTTTTGTACATGAAATAATTTTGGCCTGTATCCATTCACTCCCCACAGCACAAATCTGCTGCAATTTGGCAGAATTAGCAAACTCACTCAGACAGCCAATGGGGTGGCTAGATATGAGGAGGTGAACTTAAACACATGATCCAGGTTGACACTCCAGTGCAGTACTGAGGGAGTACTGGCTGAGGTGTTGTCTTCAGAAGAGATGTTAAATGAGGCCCCGAATACAAGGCCCCGGGAGAAGGGAGTGAACAAGGTGCAAAATACCAGGGCCCGTGATCCAGGAGGGCCCAGGCTCACTGCCAGAACATCAGTAATCATTGGCCGAATAGGATGTGCTAACTTCTCCAGTCTCTCCTTTCTTGCTTGCCTCAAGTGAGGAGGAGTTCTGTTTGTTGGGTGTTGGTGACAGGTTTTGTTGTTGTAGAGGTGGAGAATGCGGTGGACACTTTCTTCAGATTTGGAACTCAAGTCAAACAAGGTGAAGCGTTCAGAAAATTTCAACTATAGCCTTTAAAAAGCTGTGTGGGCAACAATTTCACTGAGGTATCATATGGCCTTACTTTTAAACATTGCTGGTGAGCTGGGTTACTAAGCAATTACACAATTATGTGGCTCAGGCAACCTCATATACTGAGGGTATAGGATTTTTGTAACTCTAAGCCTTTCTGAACCACTGATAGCCATATTAATACAAAGATGTACAAGTGGATCTCACTGATGAGAAAGCTCATAAAAAACTCAGAGGTTCCACTGTGCATTAATGACAGAGGCATTGTGCCACAAAACCCAGAATATATTACTAGGGTTAGAGGAAAATGATTTGAGTGGTACAATCTCCTGTAATGTCACCTCAGAGTGCAAATAAGGTGCTCTATTAATCATTGTTTTAATATTAATCAATTCTGTTTGAAAATCATCGTGTTCTTCCACAATTAATCTTCTTAATCCACTGGAAACTAACTTCAATGTTATGCAGGCTAAGTGGGGCAGAACAGAGACATTTTAAAACATGTTGCAAATCAAAGGCAAGCTGCAAATTAAATGTGTCATGACATACAAAGGAAGACAAAATAACTAAAGTTCTTCCCATTGGTAAAACCAATTCTTGGCAATGATACGAGACTAATTATAAGGAAATTATAGATAATCCAAACAATTATAAGTAAAAGTTCAGAGATACAGGCATTCTTAGCCCTGAGCTAAGTATAGCTAGCTTTCAGATTTTTTTCCCCAGAAGTAATACAACTGTTCAGTTGAGTTCCTCCAATTGTTGGTGTGACTGGATTTGAAGTTGATGCTGTATTTATATTAGCTGTTAGGTACTTATCTTACTTTCGTGTTCAAGTGTGTTTTGTAGATATTTTAATTAGAAACAACCTTGCACTTATAGAGTGCCTTTCACAGCTTCACAAAAGTGCTTTTCAGTTACTGAAGTACCTTTGTAGTCAATGCTGTAATGTAGGGAATTCTGCCACCTAACTTGCACTTAGCAAGATTCACAAAGGGCTGGGGATAAAGGGCCCAGAAACAGAAGCACCAGGGTCCAGGATTTTTCTCCCTAGTTCTGCCCGACCGCCTTCTCAGGTGAACATAAAGAGTCCCACGTCAGTATTTAGAGGAAGAGCAGAGGAGTTCTCATCAAACAATATCACTGAAAAATAAATTATCTGGTTATGTTATGCCCAGCACAGATATCATATTCCTAACTTTCAAGGTATGGACTGTATGCAATTTGACTTTTAAAACTGGACAACGCGCTGCTAAAATGGTTGCTGCGAGTCAGGTGACTACTGTATGTAATTTATGCATCAAGAATTAACCCATGTCTGAATTTGCTTCTGGAAAGTTCTCCAATGCAAATGAGTTTCCCCGGTGCAAACTCCATTACCAGCTCAATGGGAGAGATCTAATGAACAATGGCTACCAGACATGTCAGAACCATGAGGATGGAATATCAAATAAAGTTTTCCAGTGAACTAATCTTAGCTAGCATGTTGATGGGTTATCAATCATTCCCCCATTGGGTATCAATCACCCCTGCTCCAACACACTGGGCAGAATTTTCTGCCTGCCGGGCTGGTGGGCCCAACCCAATCTCCGGCAGACAGAGAGACCATCCCCGCTGGAGAAGTGGGCCCTGCCGCCATTTTAAGTGGGCGGACCAATTAAGGCCCACCCAGCGTGACATCCGGCACGAAGCGTATGTGCGGGGGTGGGGGGGGTGGGATTCCACAAAAGCAAGAGTGCGCTCTTTCGCACATGCGCATGAAAGAGCCCACATCGCCCTGAGGCTAAGTGCTGCCTCAGGGAGATCGCTGACACTTTTAAAAAGATTAAAAATAGAAAAATAAATCCCCTAACATGTCCCCCTCATGTAACAATGTCACATGAGATGGGACATGTTCATAAATTACAGTAAAACTTTATCAAACTTTATAGAAGCCTGCATGAAACCTCATCCGGCCGGTGGATGAGGTTTCATGTTTTTTCTATTCCCCGCCGGGGCTCCTGGCCGATCCGACAACTTTAAGGATGGACAGGCAGGTCCTTTAATTGTTTAAATGATTCTGTCAATGGCCTCAATTGGCCATTGACAGGTCGGCGGGCCCGCAGCTGATTTTGCTGTGGACCCGTCTTCCTGAAAATTTAAATGGGGTGGAAGGACATCGGGGATTCTGCCCGACATCATCCAGTGTCACTTTATGCGTCGGCTAGCGGGCCCCGACCCCTGCTCGCCGATGGCAAAATTCTGCCCAGCATGTGGACAATGGGAGGCACTGAAACTTGCCATCGCTTGATCAAACAGATCTTATTACTTCAAAAGAGAACCCAGCATGTCAGTCTGAATCCAACAGCACAAGAGGGACAATTCCTCCAGCCTGTTTTGACCGATGTAGTTGGTAAAGTGGAGTTGTTTAAAATTCCCAGAGGGAAACTTTAAACAACAGTCATAACCTATAATTTTAAGTGTTATGTTTGAGATGCAACTCTAAATTCAGGAATCAGACCATCAGTACTCGAAGTTTTACACTAAACTAAATGAAACATTTTATTAATTTACACAGGTTAAAATATATACACATGGCTACAAATTACTACTATCATAACTTTTAACAAATTTCCAAACTAATCTCCATTGAGGCAACAGCAACCCATAGACTTAACCAAACACCAGGCAAAGCATTTTCACCTTACAAATTCAAAATGGGGTTGGAGGCTTGCAGCTGTCTTTGACTTTGCATTGCCTCTGCTCTGCACACCCGAAAACTACCTAGCACCACTGATTAAATTCAAATTCTCATTGTCTCACCAGTCTCTTTGAACTTTACCTTTTAACAATGAAGCCCTTCATTGTACAATTTTATTAGTGATATGAACAGGTTGCTTGGTAGCTGTTAGATAGGTGTCAGGTTTTCACCCCACTTCTTGAATGCTCTAGTCAAAAAATGCAAGTGCACACTATGTCTCTTACATATCAAAACTAGTACATATCCAACTACCCAGATTAGCTGGTTTTAATCCAATTAAGACATACCCACAGACTAAACCTCTATTTTAAAATAAAAATATTTTCCAAAATATTATATACATTAATAGCTTTATGACACAGCCAAAAAAACAGAACCTTGCCTAAAGATCAGTCAACCCAAGCAGTGTGAGAGGGACTAATTTGTTTTCACCTGCAAAGATTCACCTCTACACAAACTCGGTCGTAACCTCATTTGGAAATCCAGAGATTTCCTTCAAGGAACCACGAGAGAGGATCCATCCAGGCCCACAATGTTTGCTTCCTAAAGGACTATTTATCCACATGACTTACCTCTTGTATATATTTTCTTGTGAATAATTTAAATGCATGCTTTGTCCATCTTTACCCATGTGAATGTCTGTGTGCATGAGGGAGTGAGTGTGTTTCATTGCATTTACATTTCGAGTGAAATTTTGTGTGAATAAACATTGGGCAGAATTTTCTGCTTACCGGGCGGCGGGCCCGACCCAATCTCCAGCGGGTGGGGAGCCGATCCCCACCAGAGAAGCGGGCCCCACTGCCATTTTAACCATGAAGTCTGGCGGGAAAGGCTATGCGATTCCTTTGAGGGTGGGGGGATTCCCCAAAAGCAAGAGTGTGCTCTTTCGCACATGTGCACAGAAGAGCGCACATCTCCCAGAGGCTAAGTGCTGCCTCAGGGAGATCGCTGACAGCTTTATAAACTTTAAAAATAGAAAAAAAAAATCCGTACCATGTCCCCCTCATTTGACAATGTTACACGAGATGGGACATGTTCATAAATTTCACTGAAACTTTACTAAACTTTTTTAAACCCTGTATGAAACCTCATCCCGCCGGTGGATGAGGATTCATGTTTTTTCTATTCCCCGCCGGGGCTCCTGGCCAACCAGCCAATGTTAAGGTTGGACAGGCAGGTCCTTTAATTGTTTTAATGATCCTGTCAATGGCCTCAATTGGCCATTGACAGGTCGGTGGGTGCACAGCTGATTTTGCCCCTGCCTTCCTGAAAATTTAAATGGGGTGGGGTGACATCAGGAGTTCCCCCAACATCATCCCGTTTCATTTTGCGTGTCGGCGAGCAGGCCCCGCCCCCTGCTCGCCAATGGCAAAATTCAGCCCATTATCTTTTCTTCTGATTTAAACTTAACTGTAAGCCTGCTATTATTAAAAGTCACAACTCTAAAAAGGTAAAACACTCCGTCTAAACACACGTCTTGTTGCGGACAACCCAGAGTTGAGGAGGAAGAAGTTATCCCACCATCCCTCTTCCTGTCCGTAACAGTCATCGTCACATTGCTGTTTGTGGGAGGTTGCTGCGTGCAAATTGGCTGCTGTGTTTCCTACATTACAAGTGACTTGACCACACTTCAAAACTACTTCATTGGCTGTAAAGTGCATTGGATTGTCCTGAGGCCGTGAGAGATGCTATATAAATGCAAGTTCTTTCTTTCTCAAAGGCACATCACACAGAAGGTTTCAAGGGAGTATTTACGGAAGGCACAGCTGAAGAGGTGTGTTTTGGAAGTTTTTTTGCAGGTACAAAGATGTAGCAAGATGGAAGGGTTTGGGGAAGAGCACTCCATGGCAATAGGCAAGATGGTTAAAAACTGAGGACTGAATAATGCCTGCACATCCTGGTCCAATTATTCCTTGCCTGGTAACCTTGCTTTGCCTGACAACTGCAATTAATCTTAACTGCTCATGTGTGATACCATGGTGGATCAACGAATAAGAAACAAAATAAGTAGGCACTTGAAAAGATGATGCTTGTGTAAATATTTATCAAATTTCATGAACATTGGTAAATAGTGTTCAAAAGATACTGAGTAAGTTTCAGGCAGTTATTTTAAGAGAAGTCATTGCCCTGTTAACTATATGATGTGTGAAAATTCATTATAGTCCTTTTCAGAATAGTAACATAACATCATTGAGCGAAGCTGCAGGCATGCTTAATCAAATAATCCCTGTCTGTACCAAACCATGTTCTTACTGGTGACAGCAAGAACTTGTTTTTGCCTGTGCCGAGGAGCAGATGGTCCAATTAAGGCTGCAATATGCCATAAATGTCACATTTTACAACACAAATGTTTCAAAAGTGCTCACAGGTTTCAACTTGTATTCCAAAAGACGATCATTTTTCTGTAATGAGAATACAGTTACTTTCAATGCTTTTTTCTGGTGGTCCACTCCAAGTGTCTTGTGAATAAAAGTTTCCTCACGCAAATCTTACCGATCTCAGTGACACCCAGGTACCTGAGGGTTTCACATCGATTCAGCTGCCACTGTCGCGAGAGTCAGTTTCCATATGCTCAGTTAACTTGAAAAAGCAAGTACATGGCTTATTTGTATATACTTGTAAGAAAAAAACAATGTTTCCATGCCATTCACAGAAGCTTCACAAATCTTTTGAGACAATTATAATAAGTTGATTCTTCAAAATTTCAGCCTTTCCAACCTCCTCTGGAAAGAATCATTTTTCATCAGCATATTGCTGCTAAGAACTCGGTCATCAAGAGTGAGGCGTGTTGCAGGTCTGGCCCATCCTTCACTCCTGTGCCATGGCATTCATCCGATCCATGCTTTGTCTGGAGGTTGAAAATGGACCATGTTCACAGATAATCAATATAAAAACCTCTAGACAAAGTGGGAAAAAATGTGCCCAACATCGCCTTTGTTCTGATGGTTGCCTTTGTGTGTGGCTGCATCAAGCTGTGCATAGACCCTTGGTACGCAAACACCAAGTGTCATTACATGCTGAAGTTCTACCTGTCCCAGGTGTTGAGAAGCTTGGGTCTAGCCATTTGTATACAGAAGTCCAAGCAGTTAGACCGTACCATACCACCTATCCCATGTAGAAAAGTTTACGTAGAAAAACACCTTTAACAACAAGTCCATCAGGCAGTGGTTTGCACATAACTTCCTACAGGCCCTGCGGGAAAAGGAGATGGTTGATCCTGTCAGACGGTTCCCTGAGCAGACTGTCAAAGTCATTTGGCAGAATGCCCAATTGCCAGAACTTTCAAATAAGAACTAAGACATAGTTTGGCTGGTGATGAGAAAGGCCCTCCCCGTCAGATCCTTCCTACATGCCCAGAGTCCTCACCCGCTCTGCACATTGCCCTTGAGGGAGCTGTGTTGGGGAAGGGACTGTTGTTCACCTCTTTCTGGAATGTGCCTTTGCAAAGAAGGTATGGAGAGAGATGCAATGGCTTTTGTCAAGATTCATCCCGAGCAGCTCTGTGACACAAGGCTCTGTGCCCTGAGGGCCTGTTCTCAAGGATGCATACCAATATAACCATCAACTGCAACTGGAGGGTCAACAACTTGGTGAAAGAAACTCTTTGGTCTATCTGAAACTTGCTTGTCTTCCAGTGCAAAGAGTTGTCCTGGACCGCGTATTGCAGACTAACATATTCCAAGGTCTAGGACTATGTGCTGAGGGATGCACTAAGGAGTAGCCTCCACAGAGGGACAATGGGGCTAGGCCGCTGCTTAAGGCCTTTCAGTCATAATACACCAAGGGGCTGGAAAATTTGTAGGACCCCTTGGGTTGTATCCCTGTCATTGAATGTACTGTTTGAATACAAGAGTGTTGACATTGTATTGAGGCACCTAAGAGAGGAGCATGCTGTATGAAGGATAGTTGGATTCTACTGCACTTTCTGTAATTTTTCAATTTGAAATATTTTGTCCCCATGCTGCATGCCTGACATGGAATGTATATTGTAAATATGAAGAAAATTACAGTTGTATAGTGACACCTAAGAGTGGAAAATACTGTATGGAGATAAGTCGAATTTTATGGCACTTTCTGTAATTTTCAAGTTGAAATGTTTTGTAAAGTACTTCAACAAATTTTATGAATAAAATATATTTTTGAAAAAAAATCTATTGAATTTTCTGGAGGGTGTTCTCAGAACACCTGGCTGTTGAGCCCAGTTTTTTGTGATTTTGTCCTGCCATCAAATTCTCATGATGGACCTCAGGAGCCTTTGGTGGAAGTGTTTGAGAGCTATGATGAGGCACCTATAGCAGACCCAGGTTTCTGCACCATTGGTAGAGTTTGATATTAATCTTCAGCTTAATGCCATGCTGCTTCCAGACACGATCATGGAGTTGGCCATTGGCAGAACTTGATTTCTGGATGCATGCGCTGATACCTTCATTAGCACACTACAGAGCATTTCACATACTCCCGAATGTGCATCTTTAAAATAAAACTGCAGCTTACATGCAAATCAGTAAGTACTATGGCTCAAACTTACTTATGAATACCTACGGCATATTACACTTTGGATGCTGCTGTTGTTTAATATGCATCTAGGACATGTTCCTGCTTTCTAGTGTCCATGCAGATAGGTATCAGTGATACTGCAATGCTAAGTTTCAGAGAAACATATCTCTGGATTTTCAGAAGTCTGCAGGTCTTTTGAAGGGTCCCACCAAAACGTTACGCAATTTAATAAAAAATCTCAAATGCTGTTTCACGTACTTTGCTGGTATTTACATTCACATTTTATATCTCCACGAGTTGATTTGCTGCCGTTTCTCTTCCAGGTAGGGCGCCCACTTAATTTTTGGAATAAAAATCCAGTCTCAGTCATGCCAAACATGAAATACCAGATTGTCATAAAACCCATCTGGTTCACCAATGCCCCTTAGGGAAGAAAACCTGCTGTCCTTACCCAGTCTCGCCTACTTGTAACTCCAGACCCATAGCAATGTGGTTGACTCTTCACTGCTCTCAGAAATGGCCTGACAAGCCACTCAGTTGTGCTGAACCTGCTATGGAGAAGTACACACACCACATTGTCTGTGGCTGCTCAAAAAGGCGGCTTGCCACCACCTTCCCAAGGGCAATTAAGGCTGAGCAATAACTATTGGCCTCGCTGGCATTGGACAAATGAACAAATAGTAAACATAAAATGAAGCAGTTCTGCCACTCAACTTAGGACAACCCCTTATCCCAGGGACCAATTTGGTAAATCTTTGCTGTGTTGAATACAATGCAAGTATATCTTTTCTTAAATAAGGAGACCAAAATGGCACACAATATTCCAGATGTGGTCTTGCCACAAAGTCCTGTACAATTGTAGCAAAATGTAATCCCCTTGCAATAAAGGCCAACATGCCATTTGCCTTTCTAATTGCTTGCAGACATCTCGGGAGGGCTATTGGGGCTGGAGGAAATTAGCGAGAGAGAGACTGAGGCCATGATAAATCAGCGAGCACATGGGTGATGGGTAAACGTAACCATTCTGTGATTCTGTAAGATGACCAACTGTCCAGGGTTTTCCCAGAATTTGGCTTCCCATATCCCAGGGCATTAGTGAATCAGGTGGATTTTTTTTTATACGACAACCGACAATGTTTTCAATCCCACCGTTAGCTTTTAATTCCAGGCTACCGAGATGGGATTTGAACCTGTGTCCCCAGAGCATTAGCCTGACCCTCTAGATGACAAATCCTGTGACATTACCACCAATATCCACGGCGCTGTGAAAATAAATCCGATTGTGCAAGATCTTGGTGTAATGGCCTCAAGCAACCTTCTGCGCATGCCCAGCCCTTTCCACACCTCCTTCCGGTCACGTGCAGCCAGCGACTTCCTGTCGGGCCATGGGCCCGCGCAGCCGCAGTCGCGGGAGAGGGAAGGCCCGTTGTTGTGCGCAACATGGAGTCGCGTGTGGTGCCGAGCGACCTGTACCCGCAGATTTACAGCTTTCTGCTGCAGAACAAGTTCGACAAAGCCGCCAAGCTGTTCCTGAAACAGTCGAACGTGGTGAGTTCCCCGCTCCATATCTTTCGGGAAAAGACGACGAGTGTTTTTTTTAAAACAAAAAAAAAAACCCGCTCCTGCCGGAGTCGGCGGCGTCACACGTGCGGCCTCCTACTCCGGCCCGGGGCCCCAGCAACGCTCCCCGGCCGGAGGGGGCATGCGCAGAGGGAATGGAACGTTCCCTGGGAGCACGCGGAACGCCAGCGACTCCGAAAAGTTCCAAACCCGCCGCGCGTGTTCCCGGGGCACGTTCCATTCGCTCTGCGCGTGCTGCCCATCTGCTGGGCTACCTCAGCACTGTTAACAAGCAGTGGTAATGTTACTGGGTTAGTGAGTGCCCCGGTGGTCGGGGGTGGCTGGGGGGTGGGGAGGGGGGGAGGGGGGCGGGGGAGACGCAGTCACGTGTTCAAATCCCACTACTGGTGCCGGGAAACCGTCACCGATTGCCATTAAGAATCCACCTGGTTCACTAACGTCCTTCCAGGGAAAGAAATTTGGCTTTCTTGCCTGGCCTGGGCTACATGTGACTCCAGACCCACCGCAGTCTGCTTGACTCAACTGCCCTATGAAATGGCCTAATAGGCCCCTCAGTTCAAGGGCAATTAGGGGTGGGCAACAAATGCTGGCCTGCCAACGACGCCCAGGTCCCTTAAAAGAACAAAGGAAGAAAAAGGCTAAGCGTGTTAATGCAATGGCTCATGGTTAACAGGTGCACATGCAATAAAAATGTGTATTATATTATTACACATAACAAAGCTGTGTGTATTATATATGACACTGATTTGGTGGGGGGGAATGTGAAGATTAACTTTTTACACAGCGACAAGTAATGACTTGGATCTTGCTGCCTATGAAGGTGGTAGAAGCAACTTACAGGGTTAGAGTGGATTGCTCTACGTATGTAATAGTCTGCCCATCTCTACACAGGCAGTAACGTTCAGAACTATAAGATTGTTATTGCACCCTTGCCCTTTGTTCTGAGTACAGGGGTGCCACACCAAGCAAGGAAAGGTAGCAGTGTGGGCAGCTCTGTAAAACTTGGAAGATTGACACGTAATAGGTGATATAAGTAGAGAGAGGAATAGAATATTGCTAACTGAAGCAAAGATTGAGGCACTGTATGTCACAAAAACGGGCTGAACATTGGCAGGATAAATATTCAAATCTCTGGGTGACTCTTAGGGCCATCTCAACCTATTAAACCATCCTTGTGTGTTCACTGATTTGGTTAATGAACTGCTACTTACCCTTGCTGAGAATAATTGAGATCATTGGAGTTATGGGAAGATAAGATGTGTGTGTTTCAGATCACTTAGCATTATTTTTCTGTGTGGCTTTGATTTCTTTGCTTCACATGTTTCATGTTTACTTTTGGACTGTCTTATTCTGCTTTCCCCTTCATAAAACTCTTGACTGGCAGTGGACAATTTATAATGTTGTTATGGAGACAGGGAGAGTGATTGCACTGTTTTCAATCTTAATCTGCGTGTTGAAGCCATCATGTGCAATAATTGCAAAGGGCTGGAAGCAAGCAGTAGTGCTGAGATTAATTATTAAAAAGTTACAGCGCGGAAAGAGACCATTCGGCTTATCGTTTCTAAACCAGCTGACAAGGAACCATCCAGCCTAATTCCACTTTACAGCTCTTGGTCTGGTTACAGCGCTCCAGGTGCATATCCAAAATACTTTTTAAATATGAGGGCTTCTGCCTTTATCACCCTTTCAGGCAGTTGGCTCCAGATCCCCACAGCCTTCTGGTTGAAACAATTTCCCATTGAGTCCCCTCTAAACCTAACCAAGGGGAATAGGGCCTTCCTATGCACTCTATTTAGATTCCTCATAATATTATACATTTTAAGATGGTCCCCCCTCAGCCTCCCCTATTCCAAAGACCCTAGCCTGTTTAGTCTTTCCTTGTAACTGATGTCCAGAATGTGTGTGCTTAATCCTCGCAAATCTGCTCTGTATCCTAGGGCACCTGTGCATTGATCTGAAAATTTCTGCACATCAGAAAATGAATCACTTGGAGGTTGTACAGCACAGTGTCTTTTTTCTGTGTTGAGACTTTTTTAACAAAATAGAAACACTGGCAGTACTGACTACTTAGATTTAGCACACATTACCTTATTAAAATGCACTGTCGTTTCTAGGAAGTATTTGTAAATGAGATATGACCACTTCCAAAATCAGGTGTGTATTTACCATTTCTCTGTAAATTTTAATGTTGGAATTTTTCATTTCGGTCTTTATTTCTCTTTGTCTTTGTAGAAAGTTCCAGATCTAAAGTCACCATCTCTTGTGGAGATCTTTGACTTCTGGGTGAAGTAAGTGCTAAATGCTGGTTTTTAGTTTGTTTTTGGGTTTGAATGTCATTCTGTGACCTGAGCACCTAATCTTGGTTGAGGCTACAGTGTGGGAATGCTGCATTGTTGGAGGAATCATTCTTTGGATGAGCTGCTAAGCTTTGGCTCCATCTCCCCATTGCTACAAAGAGCTACAGTCTCTCCTTTTAGCAGGAATCAAAAAAGTGCAACCATTTGCAAAATGATAGGATTGCCTTCATAAATCAGTGCATTTCGTAGTTATTCACTATGACCTGGATGTCACAGTCAGCGACAAAGCGACAGTGCTCGCCACTGACTTCGAATAAAACTGCTCATGCAGTTCCAGCAATCTCTTTGGTGTGAATTTCACCTCTCCCGGTATTACTTTGATTCCAGCGTCAGTCCTAGTCCAGGATTCTCTTAAGGTTAACTTGCGGGTTGAGTCGGTAGTTAGGAAGGCAAATGCAATGTTGGCATTTATTTTGAGAGGACTAGAATATAAAAGCAGGGATGTGCTGCTGAGGCTTTATAATGCTCTGGTCAGACCACATTTAGAATATTGTGAGCAATTTTGGGCCCTGTATCTCAGGAAGAATGTGCTGGACCTGGAGAGGGTCCAGAGGAGGTTCACGAGAACGATCCCAGGAATGAAAGGCTTAACATATGAGGAACATTTGAGGACTCTGGTTCTATACTCAATGGAGTTTAGAAGGATGAGGGGGGATCTGATTGAAACTTACAGAATACTGAAAGGCCTGGATAGAGTGGACGTGGGGAAGATGTTTCCATTAATAGGAGAGGCTAGGACCCGAGGGCATATCCTCAAAGTAAAGGGAAGACCTTTTAGAACAGAGATGAGGAGAAACTACTTTAGCCAGAGTGTGGTGAATCTATGAAATTCATTGCCACAGAAGGCTGTGGAGGCCAGGTCATTGAGTGTATTTAAGACCGAGATAGATAGGTTCTTGATTGGTAAGGGGATCAAAGGTTACGGGGAGGAGGCGGGAGAATGGGGTTGAGAAACTTATCAGCCATGATTGAATGGCGGAGCAGACTCGATGGGCCGAATGGCCTAATTTCTGCTCCTATGCCTTATGGACTTATGGTCAGCTTAAAGGGATCTCTGGCATCTAAAACAGTGATGTAATATCAGGCAGGGTTGGCAGCCAGTCACATTGAAGAATTCTCACAGACAGCAGGCTAGGAAGTAAAAACCACCGAGTATCCTTTGCAAACAACAAAATAAAGTTTAGGGTATACATACAGTATAAGCTTAAGGTAGAAGCTGAAATATCCTAAACTTTATTTTTAAAAAATTTAAGAATCTAGAATTTTTTATATCATAATGGACATGCCATTTTTTAAGGGCCAGAGTGGTTGTCAGGAGGTAGTCATGAACTTAGTATGCTGTTAAAAGCGCAGTTTCACCTCGTTCAACAAGGCATAACTTTTTCATGGGAATTTACATCGAGTGTAATGACGTAAAAGTGGAAGTTCACGTCAATTCAAGTGACTTCAGGTTTCCATCCGCGAGGACATCAATAGTGCATCCTACAAAGGAGCAGGGAATCATTGACGGAAATCCAACCGTTGCTGAGCGTTTGCCAGAAATTGCTGTCAGCTTTGTGGGTGTACTGTAATAATGGCAAATGCTGACAATTCTGCTGTCATTACAACTGCAAAATCCAGGCCCATATGTGAAATGCTCTGTGGTACATTGGAAATGTGATAAGATGATGTAATCTTCCACTATTCATGACCCTGCAGTCTTTTGCTTTATGGTCTGGGAATAACAAAAAAAAAACTGCTTTCAAAAAGGATAGCTATGAAAGCAGTGTTTAATACAACAGTTAATTTGCTACTCCTGTTGCGTTTGATGACCTAGAAAATAGTGTTTTATGTTGCATCTACTGTTAGGCTCATATGTTAAACAGAAAAAAAATGTAAAATTTTCTGTTGTATGGAAATACACCATCCCTGAAAATGAATTCTGAGCCATGTCGCACTTGAAGTAAATAGTAAATCTGTCAGGGTAAATCTTATGAGGGGTTTTTCCTGACAGGAAGTTCATTCTACAGAAGCACTATTGGAGACTTGGGTAGTGATGTCTGGGTGTCTAATTTATGGGGCTCCTGATTTTCTGGCGGTTCATTTTAATTGTTAGAAAATTAGGGAGTTTTGAGCTTCTTGACATCTATCCTGAACTATTAACAGTGGAACTGTTTGATCTTCAGTGTTATGTACGCTGGATTCTTAACCTTTTCAATTTATCACAACAGGTCATCTGATGTAGCAAAGAAAAGGAAGCCTGTACTCAATGGTCCTGCTGCAAAAAAGGCAAAGAAAGATGAAACTTCCAGTAGCTCTGACAGCTCAGACAGTTCTGATGAAGAAAGCAGTACAAAGAAACCAGGTATATCCAAATATGCTAAACTTTTCAAGAAAAGCAGTGTTGCAGGTTCAAGAACAGAATAAACTTTATAGCTATCTACTTTATAGTCTACTGTTAGGTGTGAGTCTACAATTGGGCAGCACTTGTTGAATAATCCTAAAAGCTACACTAACAACTTACTTAAGATAATCAGTCAGGCTCGTAATATAGCCCATTTACACTTGCTAGAAGCATTCTGCAAACAAAAGAAGTACGTTCAAGCCTTGCACTTTTTTCAAATTACACGTTAGCTTGGGCAGCCGATAGTTTCCCCTTTGATTTCTCCATGGCAAAGCCCCAGCCAAAGTCGACTTGCCAACCAATCAACACCCTTTTCTCCTGTAGTATAAATTGTCGTGATCATTTAAAATTTGACGTTCTTGCATTTGTCCTGAGGTGCAAGATGAAACGCTTCATCAACATGTCTCTCATTTCAGCAATATTCATAGTTAACCTATTGGGAGTGCACTTTTCAACAGGGATCCTTGGATAATGATTATGGTGCCAAGCTTCAGTTTCCTTTCTTGTACTTTCTATGCAGCCAGCTCCATATCCTCCTTCCACTTTCTGGATAAGATCAGTTATCTGTACCTGGGGGGTTCCTAATCTCAGGACTACACTGGACAGTACAATTGCATTCTGAACAAGTAAAGGATTTCCAGTGTTCCGATCTGCATCTGGACAGAAAGATTGCAACATAGGCCTGAACGTGTAATTTAGGCTGTAATGCAGTGCATTGATGGATGTTGCTGTTCTTTGAATGAGGCACTGTCTGATTGTTCAAGTTGATGTTAAAGATGCTTTTGTATTAATGGAAAAGCAGAGAGTTGTCGCTGCTGTCCTGGCCAACGTTCTCCCCATAGCATTCGGCTGTTCATGTTGATGCTTTCAGGGTAGGGCTGGTGAATAGTAACTGCCTGCAAAACAGCTATCACTAAAGTCCTAATTCATTGTATGAAACTCTCTGCTCTTTTGCCATAAGATACCAAATAAGTATATATCCTCTAGGCTGTCAAAATAGTTAACTGACACATAATGGGGCAAATTGAAGGAGTGGCAGGTATGCAGTAAATGGACTTAATCCATGCTCTGGTAACTTAAGTATTTTGCTCTGAGTTAGCTGATCTCAGGAGGGGTAGGAACAGTGCTCTAATCTATCCCTGCGGCCACAGGGCAGAAATGGGACATCACTGGGGCATTTTGTTTTGAGAATAGGAGCGGACAATCGTGACATGCAACATAGCTCTTGCCAGCAATGTGTGTAGTCACTTGTGAATAAATGGGACCTGATCCGGGTGAGGTACAGGAGGGTAGCCAGCACCTGGGAATGTTCCCCAGCAAGGAGTCGAACCCTTCGGGAGGGGTGTATTCATGCAACTCGGAGAGGGATGGGGGCAGGGTTGCTTATTGATTACCTAAGACCTACACCACAGTTGTAAATTGACTTTTTCTCCCTCTACATTGCAAGTGGTAGTTACAACAGGATACAAATGTCAACATTTTACTGGAAAGTAAGACATACATTTGTATAGCACCATAAGTCACAGAGTGTTTTCGCCAATTAAGCAATTTTTGAATTGTCACCTTGTTTGGCTGATGATTTTGATGGTTATTCTTCTAGTGAGCAAGCTGCTAACACCCACAGTAACCAAACCTGCAGCTAAAAAGGCTGCTCCAAAGAAGGAAAGTAGCAGCAGCGAAGATTCAAGTTCTTCGGATTCTGAGGAAGAAAAGAAACCTGCACAGGTGAGAAGGCAAGAAGTAATTAGAGCATGTTTATTAAGGAGCAGATAACAAGCCTTTTGGTCAGAGTTGACTGACTATGATGAGCCCATACAGTAAACTTCATGATTCATCTTGTGTGGTAGTGCTACGGGTGGAATATGACTTGAATCATAACCCTCTTGTGCCTGGAGTAAGCAGTCACCAAAAATAGATATACATATAATTGTGCCTTTTTGTTTAACTTCCTTCTTCCTGCAACTGGTCATGCGATCATCTTGCTGAGGTACAAATGTGCGGGAGATGGTCGCCCCTGTGATGCTTTTCTAAAGTGGTCATTGTGTTGAGTGTTGGTGTGCTGTTGGACTGAAGGTGTAATTTCTACCCAGTTCCTGTCCTCACTTAATGTCCAAAGTAAGTCCAGCACAGATCACTGGATTCTTTGTTCTTGGATATCAGTGACACAGGCAAGGGGGCATTTAGTGGCTGTTTGTTTAAGCCAGCTTAACTATTTCATGATTTAAAAAAAAATAGATTACTACTGTGAACAACTAGAAGGCTATGTCGATGAGGAGATGAAGCATGGTGGGGAGGCATGTGTATACAGTAAACACCAGAATAGACCAGTTGGGCTGAATGGCCTTTACTGGCTGTAAATTCTATGTAACAAGTGTTGAAAAAGAGTTTATTTTTATCATTTATTCCTTATTTCTTGGTGGTGGTTGTGGGGAGGGAGGGAGGGGTGGGGTGGCACCCTTGACATTTAGTGCATGCTAAATGTGAAGACAAAGCCAACAGCAAATTGTCTTTTGCTCATTTCCTTTGATTTAGTTTCTGTTCAACTTGTTTGCAGATCCTGCCAGAGTTACTCAGCAGGATTGTTGGCATTCAGCTCTTGTGAACATTTGTTAACTTCTCAGTTCAGTACAAGGGATTATTTCATTTTATCTCTCTTGCACCCCTCCACTCCATCAGAAGACCACCTCTGCTAAAAATCCATCAACTAAAGCACTTGCAGTCAGCAAGCCAGCTGCCAGAAAGAAAGATGAAAGTTCCAGCAGTGAAGATTCGGACAGCTCAGAGGAATGGAAAACTCCTGCAAAAGCCCCTGTGAAACCTGCTGCAAAAGTTCCTGTGAAACCAGGTAGAAGCAACATTGTTAGTTACCAAGCTGGGCGTTTATAACAAGTGGAGGGGATAAGGCAGTTGAAATCTAATTGGGTTACTGTCCCCATATGTTAACGCATGTGAATAGCCAGTGTAAAGGGCCTTTTGATGCCAAGACGTATATTGTAGTGAATTACATTTCTACAAGTGGCATTTTCTATTACACTTCCTGAATTATTCTTTCCCTAAAGCTTATCTTCTATTTTCAGCTTTAAAAACTGCGAACCAAGCAGCCGAGGAGAGTAGTGACGATGATTCCAGTGACGACTCTACTGACTCTGACTCTGCGATGAAGGCACCTGCACAAGTAAATAGTTTTATATTGGCCGTAATGATCTGTGTTGCCGGTTTTGCTCAGTAAGAGTGTTATATATAATTTTTACATTTTAAGAAAGAGGCCTGATTTCCAATATTGTTTGTAGCTGTTATGAGTCCACAAGCTCATCTTTCTTATGCCCGTTTCCCCATCTTTCTTTCTCTGCTTTCCTCCCCCCCTCCCCTGAAATATGTAGGGTTAGGAGCTGATTAGAAAAAGTCAACTTTTACTCTCAATTCATATTATAATTTTAGTACTTTGTGCCTAAAGTCTTGCATAGAGCACACATCTTAAATGCTTTTAAATTCTTGGGATTTAAACAGCATCACATTTATTGCACATAGCTATTTGCTGTGAGAAGATCATAGAATGACACAGAAGGAAGCGATTTGGCTCATCCTATCTGTGCCAGCTTTTCGAAAGAGTTATCCAACTAGTCCCTTGAAATCCCCTGAAATACACCAAGGCTCCTACGACAGCATCTTCCAAACGCCCAACCTTTACCACCTAGAAGCGCAGTAGATGTCTCGGAACTCCGCCACTTGCAAGTTCCCCTCCAAGCCACACTATCCTGACTTGGAAACATATCGCTCTTCCTTCACTGTCGCTGGGTCAAAATTCTGGAACTCCCTCCCTAACAGCACTGTGGGTGTACCTACACCACATGGACTGCAGCGGTTCAAGAAGTCAGCTCACCATCACCTTCTCACAGGCAATTAGGGATGGGCAATAAATGCTGGCCCAGCCAGTGAAGCCCACATTTGTTAAAAGAATTTGTAAAAAAAAAAATTATATCCAACCAGTTCCCTTTTGGAAGGTCCTATTTTTTCTGGGACCAACCTTTTCAGGTGCTGCATTCCAGATCATCATAAGTTACTGTTATAAAAACTAGCTGAGACATAACCAATAATTTCTAAACATTTATCATAATTTCCATAAAGATGAGGGTGGTAGACTGCTGCATTCTCTTAGAGAGGTGTTAGCTGTAGCATTCCAGGACTTGGTGATGATGAAGGAATGGTCAGGTTGATGTGCAGATTTGAGGTACTCTTGTGACTTTGCTGCTCTTGTTCACCTTGGTCAGTTACAAAGCTTTGGGGTGGGACCAGGGGTTTTGTTGTTGAAATGCTAATACTTGCTTCGTAATTACGACCAGTCATTTTTCTGCTCCATACTGTATAGAAAATAATGCCCAAGGCAGCTGTGCCTGCCAAGCCTGCGTCAGCTTCAGGAAAAGTGAAGAATGCAAAACCTGTGACCCCTGCTAAAGCGGTAGCAGCCAATGCAAAGAAGAGCTCAAGCAGTGAAGAGGAGTCTGACAGCTCAGATGATGAGGCACCGGCTGTAAAAACAAAAGCAAAGCCAGGTGAGGAGGAGTGCTCCAATGCAAAAATAAAAGTGGGCTCTTTCCTTAGTGGAGTTACTGCATTTGTAAACTATAGGACTGCATCTGGAACTGGTATGGGTGATGATAAGATGGAAGATTGAAGTTTTGGTATTCCACTTGACAATTGGCCTTTATAATGTGCAAACACCAGATTAAATAGCGTTTATATGGTGAGTTGTAATTTACAATATACAGAGGATTGACCTGTGCATGGAAATTGGTTATGAGCAAGCTGTGGCTCAGTGGTGAATCATTTTCCCCATTCACGCAGCTCCCCTTCATGGTTGATTAACCTGCCAGAACTTGCTGACAAATAAGCACTTGGATAGATGTCAGAGGGTGACCAGCAGGAATTTGTCATCTTCAGAAAGGGAGAAAACTGTCCCAAAAATTGACAGGCGTTTTGATTTTTTTTAACTCCACGTCTTTCCCTGTTAGGTGCTTACAATGCAGTACCACCTCCCACACAGCAGAACAAGAAGGCAGCTGCAGGCAAGAAGACACCACCAGCAAGTGTAGTCAAAAAGGCACCAGCAGCAGTTGTAAGCAAGAAGACACCAGTGACACCTGCTAAAAAGGAAAGCAGCGACTCGTCGGATGACAGCTCAGACAGCAGCACTGATAAGGCACTCATGAAACCAGCTAGTAAGTGCTGAAGTACACCAGTAAGCTGTATAGATTGTTTCAAAATGTAAGCAGACAATTACAGGTGCCTTAATTTTGGAGATTATTGTCCAGCCTGCTAAAAATCCCTCCGTCAAACCCTGTTCCTCTAAAAGTTGGAGTGATTTTTTTATTAGCTTAATCTCTTTCTGTATGCAGTTAAAGCAGGTGATTAGCTCACTTTCAGGAGGTGAGGAATTTGTTCTCTGAATGTGAGTGGCCTTGGCAAGGCTGCATTTATTGTCCATCCTTGTTGGCTTGAGAAGCTGGTGGTGAGCCACCTTGAAGTAATTTTCTTTTTGCAATTGTTTTGCCAGATTGTTAAGCAACTTCAGGAGGATGTTGACTCAGCCATATAGCATGGACTGGAGTTAAGTGTAGACCTGGCAGGTTCCCCACTCTGAAGGATGTTTGAGGTTTTTACTACAAGCCAGTAGCTTTCATGGTCACTTTTCCTGGTGCCAGTCTATAAGTTACTAGATTTATCAAATGTGGTGTGCTATGCTAGGTCACTGTTATAACCACTACATTACTGTGTGCTGACATGTTTAACATGATATAGATTTGTATACCTTGTCTTCTGTTCATTGAATTCTTTGTTAACAGCAAAAATTACACCAGCGAAGCCTGCTCCTGCGCTACCTACAAAAGCAGCTGCTGCTCAGAAAACTGCAGCTAAGGAAGCAGATTCTAGTTCTGACAGCGAGTCCGGTAAGAAAATGTAATTCTGTTAGTCAAGTAAGCTAGCTGTGTATTTTGGTTCTGCTGCCAAAATGAAGTGGAAAGTCTAATCTTCCAGAAAAAGAGACGGGAGTCTTTTCATTTGCACACTGCACAATGTAATTTAGATAAATGCAGCTGCTGTTCAATGTGGAATGTTATTAGTTATGTCCTTAAATGTTAGGGTTTGTGTAATATATGCTACAATATGAAAAAAAAATGATAGTTGGAGCCATTTGTTTTTCTGTCGAGCCCTGAAGCCTTTGTGAAATAAGGGGAGGCAATGGCATAGAGGTAATTTCACTGGACTAGAGAGGCCCAGGCTGATGCTTTGGGGACATGAGTTCAGATCCCACCACGGTAGCCACTGGAATTTAATTCAATTAATAAATCTGGAATTAAAAGCTAGTCTAATGGTGACCATGAAATCATAGTCGATTATCGTAAAAGCCCACCTGGTTCACTAATGTCCTTTAGGAAAGGAAATCTGCCATCCTTGGTCTGGCCTGCATGTGACTCCAGACTCTTAACTTCCCTCTTGAATGGCCTAGCTAGCTACTCAGTTGTATCAAACTGCAATGAAGTCTTTAAAAAAAACCTGATGGACCACCCAGCATCTACCGAGGCCCTGAAAACAACAATGGCACACCCAGCCCTGTGGGCCCTGCAAAGTCCCCCTTACTAACCTCTGGGAGCTTGTGCCAAAATTGGGAGAGCTATTGTACAGACTAGTCGAGCAATTATGTTGTAGCCCAACATAGTCATTCTCATACGTACCATACAAATGATGTCCCAGATACAGCCATCAATATCCCTGGGCATGTCCTGTCCCACTGATAGGACAGACCCACAAGGGGTAGGGTCTCAATGGTACAGGAGGGAGCTGCCCTGGGTGTCCTCAACATTGACTCTGGAACCCATGAAGTCTCATGGGATCAGGTCAAACATGGGCAAGGAAACCTCCTAGTTACCACCCACTGTTCTCCCTCAGCTGATGAATCAGAACGTTTCCATGTTAAGACACTGAGGATGACAAGGGCAAAAAACGTACGCTGGGTTGGGGGCTTCAATGTCTATCACCAAGAGTGGCTAGGTAAAACCACTATTGACCAAGCTGGCCGAGTCCTAAAAGACACAGCCGCTAGACTGAGTCTTTGGCGGGTGGTGAGGGAACTAGCAAGAGGGGAGAACCTACTTGACTTTGTCCTCACCAGTCTACCTCTCGCAGATGCATCTGTCCATGACAGTATTGGTAGGAGTGACCACTGCACAGTCCTTATGGACACCCTCCATGTTGTGTGGCACTATCACCATGCTAAATGAGAGAGATTGCGAATGGATCTAGCAACTGAAAACTGGGCATCCACGAGGCACTGTGGGCCATCAGAATTGTATACAACCACAACCTCTATCCCCACGGCTTGACATATCCCTCACTCTACCATTGACATCAAGCTTGGGGACCAGCCCTGGTTCAATGAAGAGTGCAGGAGGGCATGCCAGAAGCAGCACCAGGCATACCTAAAAATGAGGTGTCAACCTGGTGAAGCTACAACAGGACTGCTTGCATGCCAGAGGAAGTAGCATGTAATAGACAGAGCTATCACAACCAACAGATCAGATCTAAGCTCTGCAGCCCCGCTGCATTGGGTCGTGAATGGTGGTGGACAATTAAACAACTCACTGGAGGAGGAGGCTCCACAAACATCCCCAATGATTGGGGAGCCCAGCACATAAGTGCAAAAGACAAGGTTGAAGCATTTGCAGCCATTTTCAGCCAGAAGTGCCGAGTGAATGATCCACCTCTGCCTCCCCCTGAGGTCCCCAACATGAAGAATGCCAGTCTTCAGCCAATTCAGTTCACTACACATGATATCAAGAAATGGTTGAAGCCTCTGAGTACTGCAAAGGCTATGGGCCCTGACAACATTCTGGTAATAGTATTGAAGTCTTGTGCTTCAGAACTAGCCAAGTCCCTAGCTAGGCTGTTCCAGTACAGTTACAACACTGGCATCTACCTAGCAATGTGGAAAATTGTCCAGGAAGTCCTGTATACAAATAGGACAACTCCAATGTGGCCAATTACTGCCCCATCAACCTACACTTAATTCTCCATCATTTTGCTGATTTTTCTCACCAGCGCTATCAAGTGGCACTTGCTTAGCTATAATTTGCTCAATGACACTGTGTTCCATCTAGGCCACTCGCTCCTGACCTCATTACAGTCTTGGTCCAAACGTGGACAAAAGAGCTGAACTTGGTGGGGTGAGAATGAATACCCTTTACATGAAGGCAGCATTTGATCAAGTGTGGCATCAAGGAACCGTAGCAAAACTGAAGTCACTGGGAATCGGGGAGAAAACTCTGCACTGGTTGGAGTCATACCTAGCACAAAGGAAGATGGTTGTGGGTATTGGAGGCGAAATCATCTCAGTCCCAGGACATCAGTGCAGGAATTCCTCAAGGTAGTGCTCTTGGCCCAACCATCTTCAGCTGCTTCAAAGTGGGGATATTTGTTGATTATTGCACAATGTTCAGCACCATTTACGACGACTCAGATACTGAAGCAGTCCAGGTCCAAATGCAGCAAGACCTAGGCAATATTCATCCTTGGGTTGATAAGCGGCAAGTAACATCCAAGCCACACAAGTGCCAGGCAACGTCCATCTCCAACAAAAGAGTATTTAACCATCTTCCCATGCTATTACCATCGCTGAATCCCCCAATTATCAACATCCTGGGGGTTATCATTGACCAGAAACTGAACTAGATCAGCCATATAAATACTGTAGCTACAAGAGCAAGTCAGAGGCTGGGAATTCTGCAGAGGGTAACTCTCCTCCTGACTCCCCAAAGCTTGTCTGCCATCTACATGGCACAAGTGGAATGCTCTCCACTTGTCTGAATGAGTGCAGCTCCATTAGCACTCCAGAAACTCAACACCATTCGGGGCAAAGCAGCCCACTTGATTGACAACACATCCACCACCTTAAATGTTCATTCCCTCCACCACTGGCACACATTGGCAGCAGTGTGTGCCGTCTACAAGATGCACAGCAGAAACTCACCAAGGCTCCTTGGGCAGCACCTTCCAAACCCATGACCTCTACCACCTAGAAGGTCAAGAGCAGCAGATACAGGGGAACTCCACCAGCTGCAAGTTCTCCTCCAAGTCACACACCATCCAGATTTGGAACTATATTGCTGTTCCTTCATTGTTGCTGGGTCAAAATCCTAGAACTCCCTCCTTAAACAGCACTGTGGGTGTTCCTACGATACATGGACTGCAGCGGTTCAAGAAGGCAGCTCGCCACTTCTCAAGGGCAATTAGGGATGGGCAAAGAATGCTGGCCTAGCCAACGATGTCTACATCCCATGAATGAATTTTAAAAATATATAATTTAATCTCCCTTTCTGGGACACCCAGCAAATATTCACGTAAATCATTTCTTAATTTTGGAGCAATAGCATCAGCTTGACAAATTTCTATCATACAAAATTAATTAATGGCAACAGGTAACCGAGTTTGGCAAATCTTTTGGGTTTAATAGTGTCTTAGGATTGTTTTAATGCATGTTTTCGACACCTTCATTTCCTGCTCCCAAGGAAGGCTATAATCAGAAACATTGAAGTGATGTAAATCTGCCCTGGCGTTAATGTGCATTAGTTTTTGCTATGTGGTTTAGTTGATTTTTCTGTATGTTTAGAATAGATTCTAAGGTGTTACCAGTGTGTATTCTGCATTGCCCAATTTTTTTGATTGAGGTAATATGGACTGAGGATAGTAGAAGGAAATAAAGTTCCCTGAAATCTTTTGTGTATGGACAATTTCTTTAATTGCACATTTTCTTTAAAGTTTTCTGCATGGCCGCACACATGATACTTTAAAGGTGTCACTGTATCCTGGTCTTCACAGGAACTTGCTGGTTGCTGCGTGGCTATGCAACTCAAGGGACAGCATCCGACAGCTGGTCAAGTCAGCTGTATGTGCTCCAACATAGTCACTTCCAAAGAGAGAGCCTGGTTCATCCTAATGCCTGAGCTGATTCACAGTGACGTGTGTATTGTGCTGACTCTGCTCTCAGACAATCGAGACCAATAAGATATGGTCAAAGTAACCCAAACAATGTTCACTCAAATATACACACTGGAGACCAATAATTTAAAACCAGCTGTTTTTTACAGTGGTGATCCCTTCCTTCATTCACTTTGATGGATAGTACCATTCTTATTTTTGTTTATAAAGGAACATTGTAGGTGTCGTACTGGGCTCTGTGGTAGCATAGCCTTTGAGTCAGAAGGTTCTGGGTTTACATCTGGCTCCTAGAAACCGGAGTACAATGTAGTCCAACAGCCAGTACTGTCTTTCAGGCAAGAATCTTTGTTTCTCATTTTATTGCTGTTTGAAGGATTTTGCTACATATACAACAATGGTGTCTGTTTGCCGGCATATCAGTTTATTGTAATCCCTTGTTAATTCGAGAGTAAGGTAGATTAATAGCTATGTCTGTAACATTCACAGATTCTGAAAGTTCTGAAGAAGAACCCAAAGCAAAGATTACGGCAAAGGCTACACCAAAACCAGCCACAAAGCCCAAACCAAAGCCAGACATGAAGCCCACATCAAAACCAGCTGGAAAGTCTCTGGCTCAAGCAAAGAAAGCAGAGAGCAGTTCAGAAACTGACAGCTCTAGTGATTCTGATGAAAAGAGTGCGGCTGCTCCAGCCATCCGTCCAGCTGCTATATCAGCTGCTGTGCGTGTAAAACCAGGGAAGCAAAATACTCCAGTGGCTAAGGCTGCTGCTGACGACAGCAGCTCAGATTCCGATGACTCCAGCAGTGAGGAGGAGGTGAAACATACAGCAAAGGTGCAGACTCCTACCAAAGGAAAGTCTCCTGCGACAGCTAAAACCAAATCCCCGGCAGTGACAGCTAAAACCAAATCCCCGGCGGTAACTGGAAAAGGCAAATCACCAGTGACTGGAAAAGCAAAACTCCTGGCCGTGGCCAATAAAAATGAAACTAGCAGCTCTGAAGAAACTTCAAGTGATGATGAGCCTCAACTGAAAACTCAGGTTGGACAACTGAAGAAAGTGGTTACTGCTCTGTCTCCAAAAACTGCAAACACTGCAGCCAAGAAAGCTAAAAGCAGCAGCAGCAGCTCGGAAAGTTCAGAGTCAGAGGAAGAGAGCTCAAAAGGAAAACCAAATGATGTGAGAACACCACCGTTGATATCAGCCAAGAAGACAGCAGAGAGCAGCTCTGAAGATAGCTCCTCTGAAGACGATGAGAAAAACAACACCAAGTCTGTAAATGGTGAGTTTTACTTGTCACTTTTTAATTAATTGATAAGTTTGGGTGCAGGGGAAAGGTGGACAGTTGGGTGAAGCCAAAGTCGGGTCTTAAAAGTCTGTTTGGCTTGACATCTGGTAAGTTCTTGGTATTGATTTGATAGCATCAAGTTAAAGCGAAACTCTTGTGGGATTGGCGCATTAAAATGTTACAAGGGTGGCTTTGACTGGTAACCTGAGAAGCCTGCCTGATTCGTCTTATCAGTGTACGTTTCTCAACTTGTGAAAGTCATCCAAACTCAGTCACTCTGAGCAGCTGCCAGCGCTCTAAATGCAAGATGTAAAGGATAACTGGGTAAACCAGGGATAGTTCTCCCAGCTTCATTTGCACAAATTGCACGTTTTATGCTCAGCACCCCCCCACCTGTACCCCCAGTTTTATTCTTACCTTGTACCCTGGTTGTTTACAGTTCATCAGTACCAACCATCATGCTTCATATTTGCATTTTAGAGCTTTGGCAGCACATGTCTAATAGTTTAACTGTGCTGCTCCTTTCCAGCAAGGGCAGCCTGCCAGGAGCTAAAGATGGTGCTGTTCTCTTGCTCCCAACACCCCCACCCCCCAACCACCACCACAAGCACAACTTTGATTCAGCTGACCCGTTTCTAATGCACAGCATTTGAAGCTTGCTTACATGCATAAGCAACCCTGAGGATGTGACTGATATGTATCCAAGCATTCTTGCAGATTTAAGGGTGACAGTTTGAAGTAGGTGGATCAGTTCAGTAGGAAAGAGCTTTTCTTCTAGGTCATGGAACAAATGCAGTGCCCATTTTCTGCTCTGATAGTTGTGCAGGTAACGGCTGAAGTAAAGGTGGCAGGACCCTGCCCAATCCCTGGGAGCTGTGTTGGTGTCCTCTTACTTGTCCACTGTCTGCGTCCATTAAACCAGTTTGGGAAAACGCTAGAAAATTACATTTTAAGAATGGGAGGAGTTAAGTCCAATGGGCCTTGTTTTTTTTCTTCCATTATCACTGGTTGGTTTTGCTGGGTCTAAAAACCGCCTGTGCATCCTGACTGGTTGGGTGATGTGTTTTTACAAGGTATATGTACAAGGTTCTTCTGGCTGTCTTTTTTATGCCACATTTATGCTGGCAGAGCTTTCACCAACTGGAAATGACTGATTGTCATTGGGTGCTCAAAAGGAGCAATTGTTTGTGTGCTCAGGTCTTCCTACTGTGTCAGCTGTGGCTCAGTTAACAGCATTCTTGCCTCGGAACCACAAAAGATTGTGCTTTCAGATCCCCACTCCAGTAACTTGAGTAGAAAAACCTAGGCTGACACTCCAATAGATTTCTGAGGGAGTGCTACAATGTGGCAGCGCTGTCTTAGGACAAGATGGTGAACAATGGAGATTGCATAGCACTATTTCAAAGAACAGCAGGGAAGTTTTTCCTGGTGTCCTGGCAATATTTAACCCTTAATTAGCATCACTAAAACAGGTTGTCTGGTCATTATCATTATTGCTGTTGGTGGGAGCTTGCTGTGTGCAAATTGGTTGCTGTGTTTCCTACATGTGAATGCACATCAAAAAATACTCCATTGGCTGTAAAGCATTTTGAGATAACCTGGCTTTGAGGCCACAATCAGTTCAGCCATTATCTAATTGAATGTTAGAGCAGGCTGAGGGGGCACATGGCCTACTGCTGCTGCTCCTAGTTTGTATGTATATAAATGCAAGTGTGTATTTCATTCTCTACTGCAATAATGAACCTCTTTTGGCAGATTGAAAATTTAGTGCACAGGTACTCTTTATTTATCATAGAATAGGGAAATGTTGTGCTAGCTTCCCTGGTGGTTTAGTGGATAATTGCATTTTCTTGTGTGTATGAAACATTGCAAGTTTGAAGTTCGCAGATTGGGTGTTCTGTGCCGAGTTAGCTAATCACAGCCAGACCAGCAGTTTACATGTAACATTTGGCCTTGTGTTTTTATCGAGGAAGTGTAAAAGCCAGTCAGACTCCAGCTCCTGATATATTCCACTGACTCCTGGGTGTATCTGCTGGTTCATATTGGCACTGTTCAGAACACGTCGTTTGGCCAATAGGAGGAAATGTTAGGTTACTGCTACCATGCAAATGTGTTTCAGTTCTCGCTCCTGAAGAGCTCCCCGTGTTATACCAGTGCAACCCTGCACATTTCACATGCCAGCTGGCCTAGTGGGTGACAGCTTAAGACACTTCAAAGGCATGTCACTTGGGAACCCTCAAGAGTATCAGTAAATTATTGCTCCACAATTTTAAACCGGGCACCAGAGATAAAAGCACTGCCTTCATACCAGTCTTCATACATCCTCCTCACTATTTAAATTGTTAAGAATTTGATTTCTGCTAATGTTTTCTATCATGCTTCCAAAACATGACAATAGTTTTGATATGTTTTCATCTATACTATGACAATGCTTATTGAACAATGAGTAGCTTGTTTTAACATAAGCCTCACACAGCAGTAGCATGCTCTTGAATGAGTTTAATTGGAGCTGGTTGTGAATTATAACCTGGGAGTTCATTGCCAGTTGTGTGCAGATTTCATGGCTAACACTGATGTTTGTGATTGCTTATTGTGTTAGGTACAGTAAATACTAAGAGGAAAAGGGAAAGCTCCTCCTCATCTTCATCTGAATCAGAGGATGGAAAAGGTGGTTCGACCGCAGCAAATCAAAAACTGCAAGTGAAAACGCCAAACACTGTACCGAAAACAAAAAAGGTGAAGACATTTTGGAAAGAATATTTGCCTATCTTTTATAGGAATGTAATTCTAGTTTCACCGTAGTTTGAAATGCATTTAATCATTTTGCATGGAGATAATAGTTCATATAAAGATGGTTCATATCTCTTCAGAACTTCTGGATTTAAACTGTCATACCATACGTGACTCTAATTTATTCCCTATTTCAGAAAACCTTACAGTCCATGTTGACACCTGGAGTTAAGGTATCATTCTTTATAGTTTTATGATTTCTTGAACTATTCATTCTTATTTTGCTAATTTTCTACCTCCTGCATCCTGGTCTGAGTGGTTAATCTTCCTGTGTGTTCCTTTTTTAAACATTGTTCTCCACCTTTATGGAGCGCAACACACTTAAGCCCAGTTCCATTCCTATCATGTGTGTTTTCCAGCAGCGATCACTGGGCTGTGATTGTGAGTTGGAGCATTGTTATGTTCCCAAACCCTGGGTGGCATTCTGGTGTGTGGCTCAGCTGCACTCTGGACTTGCACGTTCCACAAGACTGTTTGCTCTAGGCACTCGGAACTTTTTGTAAAATAAAAAACTCGTCAACAGTGCCTGTTTTCTGCAGCTGTAGCTGCTGACCCCAGATCACATGTTGAGTGAAGTTGTAGCGACAGCTTACACTGTGCTGCAAGATTCAAGAGCATGGTGTCTGAGCATTGTGTCTGCCCAGATAATGACTTCACCTGAATAGAATAAAATCAAATAGTGTAAAAACTCATGAGAGTTTGCGCAGAACAGGCTTGTGTCTACAACTATATTGTGTTCATGAATCCACGATCTTGTGTGCGAGTTCAAAAGTCCCTTCGCCCCTCTGGGAGGTGAGTCGCTGCTGATTACACTCGTTCTGGGTTTGGGAATGTGTAGTGGTTCAGCATATTGCACCCATGGTAACATTAATCCAGTGTTAAACACCTGACTAGCAGTCAGATGATGCTACAGTTCTGCTCTGCTGCTGCAGAAATTACCAACGACTTTGAACAGAGGATAAGTGCTTCAAGAGCCTCTAACATCACCATGAAGGGGGTTTCTTTCCCCTTTTTATACTACCCCATCTTTGCACCTTGACATCCTGTTGTTCCTGTCCCAATCATTAACAGTGTATGCTTGAGTCAGGCAGACATGACATTTAAGGTTTTGCCAATGAGTTTATGTAGAAACCTGGATATATCTTCACTTCAGCAAAATTATCTCAGTGCCAAGTCCATTCCGGGCGTGAGCTTCAGGCCACATTGTTTTAATTTTTTGTTTATAAATGTCCTTTATCAATTGAATGATCGGAATATAGGCTGTTGAATGCACTGCTGTCATGATTTATTTTAGAATATTTGATCTGTAAAATTGGTCTGGTAAGCGTGAAGCAAGCCAGTTGCTTTGGTATTATCCTCATTATGAAAGCTGTATTTTTATGTATCAGTAAAGAGCACAAAGGGATGAATGAGGGGAAATCTGCATGGTGCAACTTTTTCCTTCTGTTTGCCTCAAGTTCAGCATTGACCTCACAATAACGTAAGTTGAAGTATTCTCTTAGATTTGTGGATCCTGTTAGAGCGGCAACTGCAAACATTTATTACAACAAGGCTGCTGAGCGTTGGCACCAGGTACCTTTGTCACTGCAACTGAATTTTATGGTGCTGTTCTCGCTGAACTAAATCTCTCTTTTAGAATTTATACACTGGAAGGTGGAATCAGATCATCTTCACAGTTACCCTTTAATGTAAAACATGTAGCATGTGATAATGTACTTTGTTCCCTGTTTTTCTTTTTGTGTAAAGAGCCCTCAACCTAATACTCCTTTCCGTAGAGTAAGAGAAGATGAAATTGAAATTGATCCACGCCTTTCAAATAATTCATTCACTGCAAAGGTAAGGCTGGATTCAGTCAAATCTGTGCTCAGTGCTATGAATAAGCAACCTTGTACATTTTAAAGCTAATGCATTTGTTAACAGTACAGAAATAACCAGTGGTACCATTAGTGGATGGTACATGTATCAACAATGCATTACTTATGTGACGAGTAACAAGGGCTGTTTCCAGTATGTGGGATGGTATATAGGCTGGTGATTACCTACACTGCACTGAGAGTAACTATTATATTAGTAAGTGAGAGAAAATCATATATTGTCCCTTGGTTATGTGTACAAGAGGAAAATATTTACACCATCAATTTATTCCAACCTTTTTCTGTTTGAACTTTACCATATTTTATTTCAAGGTTATTACTTTTTTACAACACAATCAAGGGCAATTGCAAGTACAATTGCCTTTGGGATTAGGGTGGAGGGGTAGGGTGGTGGTGTGCAGTTCACTGCAGCCAGGAATGGGAACTATAGCTATTTAGAACTTGCTTTCTTTCCCAACTTGGGGCTACTGTATCATTGCCAGAGCTACTGTAGTTAAAATCGACTTCCTCAATACTGACCAGTAATTGAATCTGGTCTTGTCTGGTGTGCATGTTGGTATGCCTATGGGGGAATCCCTGTAAAATCAGTTTAGTGACATGTAGAGTACCCTTTGGAATTTACGATTCTCAGGTCATGCTACCAGGTTTGGCCAGTAAGAATAGGAAGTATTAATGGTCTCAAAGTGCTATTTGTGATGGACTGAAATAAAATCTGTTGAGGATTAATTCTAGTGAGAGTAACACTATTGCAGGTTTGTGCCCATTCTAGATTTCACTTGGGATGAAGCAGTGCATTGATAGGAAAGGGGGAATTATCCACAACTCATGCTGCTGGCTATTATCCAGTGCGATCTACTTGGAAATGCATGTATGTGGCTGTCAGCTGAAGGTAACATCAGGCTATGCTTAACTGCACCCCACGGTTGTCTGACACTCACTCGAGAGTTAGCAGAGACTTGGGGCTCTGTCTGTGAAAAGAGGGATGATATAGCTTGAACCGCAAAGGATTGTAATGTGACTTACCATTCAGTCAAACCAGATACCGTTAGAACTGTGGCCAAGCTCCCTCAGTTGTATAGTTTATTATCTCATAATTCTACTAAATTCTTAACCCATAAAGATAGCTGGACTTTGAACTTGTTTTGAAAAATTAGTCAAAGACCAGGTCTGAATTCTGGTAACTTTGTGAATTGAGTTTAATTTGCTGCCTTACAGCTCTTTAGTATCTTCTCAAATGTTCTCAAACTGACCATTTTGAATTTTCTGAAGCTTTTCCTCCTCCATTATGTGTTGCACACTAAACATTGATTATTTGTGTTATAGAAAGGAGCATCAGGAGACTGGGGCGAAAAGGCCAATCACGATTTAAAATTCACAAAAGGAAAATCCTTCAGACACGAAAAGACTAAGAAAAAGCGTGGGAACTATCGGGGCGGGGCCATCAATATGTCTGTGAATTCCATCAAATTCGACAGTGACTGAGTGGAAACTGTGTAACACTCTATTGTAAAATTATAGAATTTAAATCTTTATATATGGTTAATTCTTGGAGTGTATAGTTCCAGTATCTTTTTTAAAATCCTTCATTAATCCTCTGGAAGTCAGACCGCTCTTTCCAGGGGATATTGCTCATATTTAAAATGAAGTTTGTTTTCTTTTGATGGAAATGTTTGTTTTAAGTGAGATGTTAACTTCATCCCTAACAGTAAACGTCAAAACAAACGCCAGAAATGTAGCTTTTTAAAAAGGGAACTGGCAATAATATGATCCTTTTTTTGAGTGTCAGCATTGTACTGTTGTTCTTTATTAGATTTGAGGAGCAAAAATTATGGAAATTTCCTGTGTAGAAGTAACATTTAATAAACCATGTCTGAGCTAAGTTTTTAATAAAAGACCTTTGCCTTTCATTGATTTGATCACTGATGTATTATACAGCCAGGTTGTGGAATTTAAGTAAGTGCAACAAGGACAAGTTTTAAAAAGTGAGTATGCACGATTGCAATATTGACCAAGGTACAAACAGCAGATTCCTGTGGATTGTGCATAATCTACTAACCTTGCTATCTTTTGTAGCTTCACAAAAGCACAGAAGTTCTGGCCTGTTGTAGATCACTGCACAAAATGCCTACAGCCTGGTGACTTTCCAAACAGGGCAGATCACTCAAATGGTGACAGCTGGTTAAGCCTGTAAGGAGAATTGTTACATATTTGTATCTCAGAAATCTACAGGAATGCCTAACATTAGTGGAGAAAATAATCTGCATAAAATTTCTTAGTCAGACATCTGCTTTTGGTGTTGCCACCAAATAATTGAGAGATGTCTGTCCACTATTATGTGAATGACTGTGTCCACAACAGAGTCGCCAATAAGCATTTGAGAGATTACACATGCTGTTAGAATTCCTAGGCTTGAGAAGGCTCAGCTACACCAGTCATTGGCTTTCATTAATACACCATCAATGTAGAACAGTTATTCAATAGGATTTTTATGTTTCCCAAACTTGTGGAGACCAGATATTCACCACTAGCTACAAAATATATATGCACAATCTTTTGAGAATAGATTTGAGATTTTAAATAGTAAGTAATCAAGAGCGCAATATCTTCACTGCCAGAGCCAGGAGAGCCCTTGAAAGGGGTTTTGCAATTCAACTGCTGTACCACTCTGTGTGGTGACAATGTGTTAACGGAAATGTTCTGTTTCTAACAGTGTGCTCTGTTTACTTTAAAAGAATTTGTTCAAAAATTGTCTCCATCAGAATTGATATATTAAGAGACTTGGGGAAGGAAAAGAATCAATCTCTACATACTGGCTCCTGCGCTTTGACTCTAGCTTTACGCTCTGTCGCCTGCCATTTCTGAACATAGCGTCCAGATATTTAATAGACCTTTGGCTCATGGCCAACCTCCTATAATCTTGCCTTTAATGCCAAGAGCGCCGTATTCTTTTCATTCACTCATTTCAACTGACCTATTAAGATGATGGCTGTACGTAGTTGGATGTTACTGCACCGCCCAGCTTGCCAAAACTGCATATTTCAACCCAACTTGACAGCTATCTCGTGCTGTCTGTCGCTCAGGCACCTCAACTGTTGGAAAAAATGCTAGCCACGAGTCAAACAAAACCAAATTCTTCAGCTAGCAGATTCTGTGTCACTGGATTCCGCAAGAAAATTTGGAGAGCAATCTGACTACTGTCCAGAAGGCTGGCCCTGCTTTCACACTGCTTCACTAAAAGGTCTTGCATATCTAAATGTATCATTGTTTAGAAGCACCCAGAGAGAACGGCAACAGGGAAGGTAGCAATGGTGGGCTATTTTTCTTGTTTCATTGAGCAAGTAATATTTCAGCTTCTGGATCGTTAGAAACCCAACAACAACTATATTCTGAAAAACATCATCATGGTCTGACTGATGTGAGACTCCTGGTTTTGTTTGACTCGTGGCAGTTGAGGTGCCTGAGCGACAGACAGCACGAGATAGCTGTCAAGTTGGGTTGAAATATGCAGTTTTGGCAAGCTGGGCGGTGCAGTAACATCCAAATATGTCCAGCCGTCATCTTAATAGGTCAGTTGAAATGAGTGAATGAAAAGAATACGGCGCTCTTGGCATTAAAGGCAAGATTATAGGAGGTTAACCATGAGCCAAAGGTCTATTAAATATCTTGCTTACCCAATTACAGACAGGTGGCATACAGCAGCCTAGTGAATGACACCCATACTCATACCCACTGCAATTTTAACACAATCCTGTATTGCCTGGCTCTAAAATGAATAGCAATTTGCCGTGCGGTGAGCGTATTGGACAACACTAATGTAGAAGAGTACTTTGCCAGCTTACTATTACCTAGATTTTCACTTTTGGACATGTGGAAGCTCTTCAATGGGCAAATATAAATGCAAATTATTGTAATGACCTCCTGGCTTTGTGCCATCAGTAATTTTCCATCCTTGAACACAGATGAAGATGTCGGGGCTTAGATACAGAGAGATCTGCCTTGTGTCAATTGCACAGAAAATTCTGTTGTTACTTGCTCCTATTCTCAGCTCCAATATGTGGCAGTATTTGTTAACTCAACAAATCAGCAAGGGTGAAGAGACTTATTGTGATTGACATGGACTGCAACCAATGAGAAAGAACCAAGACTAGTGGATGAAAATGAAAAACAATCAGTAATTTAAGCACGTAATAAATTTAGCCTCAGTCTCCTGACACAGAAGTAGGCCTCATCAGGAGAGCACAGTGGGGTTTACAGCATTGGTAAAGCTACTGAATGAAACAAGCATTATCGAGTTACTTAAAATGACTAGCTGAGAAATGAGCATGGTTCAAACTAATCTCACAAAATGATTTCAGTAGTTTTATTAATTGGTTTCTGATATATTCCTCTGACACCAAATGAATCAAACAGCTTTTGATTTTGTCCACATTTTATCAATCGGATACATATCGTCTTTTAAGAGGTAACTTTTGATTTCAGCCAGTAAGCAACATGTGCCTCTACTGATGTGATGCACTGATGGGTGTAGTGCGAGATCCGAAACTTTTTGAGATAATAGTGTACATCAGATGATAAGACAAGTTTTCCTTTTCCCCTTTCAATAAAGGTTTCAGAACAATAGTCTATCCTGTAAGACTCTATTTGGTCTATCGTGCCTGGTCTACCTCTTCAAGTGAGCTAAGTGGGAACTCCCCAGCCTTTTCTACATAGCCTTGCAAATGGTGGAGGCAGCCTTTCAGGGCCTTGCTCAGCGGAGCCTTAAGTATGAGCCTAAACAATCTATTCACCTGTGGTTGAGCGTGATTCCTAAAGTAGGGCACCAAGACCTGATGATAGCCATACAAACCAGCGAGGTCTGTGTTTCTATCTCTGGGTCAAAACCTGGAACTCCCTCTCTAACAGCACAGAAACCACATCGACTGCAGCAGTTCCAGAAGGTGGCTCATCACCACCTTCTTAAAGGCAATTATTATTGAATTTATTATTATTGAATCATATAAGCTATAAAATAAAACATGTAAGATCCTGAGGGGGCTTGACGGGATGGACACTGAAAGGATGTTTCCCCGTGTGGGAGAGACCAGGACCAGGGAACACCGTTTAAAAACAAAGGGACCTCACTTAAGGTGCAGATGAGGAGAAATGTTTTCTCACAAGTTGAGTTAGTGGAATCCTCTTCCCTACAGAGTGGTAGAGGCCGGGTCATTGAATGTTTTTAAGGCTGAGGTAGACTGGAATCTCCTTGTTGTTAGTCAAGAATCTAAAGATGTCGGGGCTAAGCGAGACAGAGGCTTTGTGGCCAAATTCAGACCAGCTATGCTCTTATTGAACACCGGAGCAGGCTTGGGGGTGGGGGTGGGGGGCAAATGGCCTGCTCCTGTTCCTAATTTGTAAATTCATATAGTTAAAGATCAATGAGTGCCAGTGCAACAGGAAAAACATCTCTCCAGTGAGGTTCCCAGTACACCTTTAGCAATGGCATCATCCCAGTCTTAGCCAGTCATTTCTGACTGATTACCAGCATCTATTTGATAATATACCACAGGCTGCAAATTATTGTTGAATGAATGAATATCTATATTTTAAAAATCATCGTAGAAGAGCTGCTGACATAGGGGACTACGTCAGCATGAGTTGAACCATTTCAGGGGGCGAGGTTAGATGGAGTAGATGGGGGAAGGGAAGGGAAGAAGCCCTGTCGAAACTGTAAACTCCTAAGATGTGTAACCATATCCACCTCAGGTGAAAGTAACCTGAAGATTGCTGTTATATTATTTCCATTAAAAATGCTAAAAGGTACAATAATTTGCAGCCTGTGGTATATTATCAAATAGATGCTGGTAATCAGTCAGAAATGACTGGCTAAGACTGGGATGATGCCATTGCCAAAGGTGTACTGGGAACCTCACTGGAGAGGTGTTTTTCCTGTTGCGCTGGTTCTGAATAAGGGCGGAGCGATTAAGTAGGAAGTGAAACTGAGTTGAAAGAACACACGTCTTTTCCCAATTCTTTACATTGATCAAAGGACACAGTAACAACTCGGAGCTTCACAGATCTGGCTACACAGTCAACAGGTAAGAGTCTTATCCAGCCAGCCAGGTGAAAACGGGAAAAAGTTTAACCACTGTGCCTTTGAAAAGATCGTTTGCAGCCTGCAGCCTTTAAAAGCGTGTTGTTGAGCAAGAAAAGCTCAAAGGCAGAGAATCGTTTGCATGTGATACCAACCAAATTAGTCACCAGAGACTTCCAGCAGCCTGCAGATTATTGTGATTTACTTCATTTACTATTTGTAGATAATTTCTAACCGAAACAGAGTTCCAATCAAAGTTAAACTTTGCTTTCCAATCTTGATCGTAAGAAGCCACTAGCCCCTTTCAGTACAGACTGGGGAGTGAGAGCATACGGTTCTATTCATTGAAATTCTTGTGGCTCAAGAAGGCAGCTCAGTACCACCTTCTCAAGGGCAGCTAGGGATGGGCAATAAATGCTGGCCGAAGCCAGCGACGCCCACACCCCATAAATGAATATAAAAAAGGACTTGGGATTTATGTAGCGCATTATTGGTGTGTTCCAAAGTGTTTACGTCGAATTGCAGTGGCAAGTAGGCAGTCAATTTACACGCAGCAAGATCCCACAAGCTGATGGAATAAATATATCTGCCTACTTTAAAAATAATGGAATGTGATAATACAATTTTCAAACTCAAATGAATAGAAAAAGTACAGGCAGGGTTTGTCTCCCAGAGTAGCAAATTTATTATGAATTTAATTTTGTAATAATAAAACAGTCATAATTTTGGACTGAATATTCAAAGCTGTTGTTTAGCTGTGCATCCTTGATTTTTCGTTATTGTAATTTTTTGATCACTAACAGAAAGGGTTCTCCTTTTTGCTGGTCTCTTTGGGGTGGAAATTCATTGAGGCCCATTTTCCAGGACTGAAATATGTGTCCCAGCTGGGAGGCCCATGGGTAACCAAAAATTGGGCTTTAGTGCCTTTTTAATGTGGTGCGGGCACACTACTGGAACCTGTCTCACCTGCCCGCTCACCTCTGCAATTCGAGGTAATTCACAGTTATGGGAAACACTTTGGGACACACCAATAAGGCACTACGTAAATCCCAGATTCTTTTGTTATTCATTTATGGGATGTGGGCATCACTGGCTAGGCCGGCACTCATTGCCCATCCCTAATTGTTGGATGGAGGTAACAGATCTAATGCAGCTAAAGGAGAGATGATGCAGCAACAGATTTTGAGTGTTTAAAGATAAAAGCAAAGTACTGCAGATGCTGGAAATCTGAAACAAAAACAGAAAATGCTGGGAAAACTCAGCAGGTCTAACAGCATCTGTAGAGAGAAAAACAGAGTTAACGTTTTGAGTCCGTATCAGACTGAAAAGGTTAACTCTGTTTTTCTTTCCACAGATGCTGTTAGACCTGCTGAGTTTTTCCAACATTTTCTGTTTTTATTTGGGTGTTTAAAGGCTTTTCCATCAGTCCATGATTTACACAGCTTGATGAATTGCAATACTTCCAATTTCATATTTGAATTTTTCTCCTGTCTCTTTATTCGCTTCAAGGTAATTTGCCCATCACCTACAGCCTCCACTCATCCTCTTGACTGAGGGAGTGGACTCGTAATCCAAAATATGACAAAAAATGACCATATTTTTAGCCCTGGATGAGCCACCATTCTGACAGCAGGTGAGGTACCATCAGTGGCAGCATCTGTAAAACATTTGGATAAGATTTCCTGCTCCTCATGCACCCAGCTCCTGATTTTCAGTCATTCCTCTCAATGAATGGAGAATTATGGCAAGGGTCTGCACTGAAGCTTAACATTCTTAACCGACACATTAGCAAAGACACCATCATGGCTGCACCATCACCACAAGTCAAGGAGGTGTAGAATCACCATCTTTAGGGTAATATGGATGGGCAATGAATGAGTCTGTCAACTGCGGTCCACTTCCCCCACTCATTGAAGGGAGAATATATCTCTCTGATGGCCAGTTAAACCATGAGACAATAAGTGTGTAAAATTATTATTTACACATATTTCTGTGTAAATATGCAATCCATATTTATACCATCTAGAATTAAAAGTCAGTTCAGACTGAGAATTAGTGCTTGCAAGGAGCAAGCACATCCTACACTAATATATTAGATTGCCAAATCTGTGTTGGATATTGGTACCAGAGTCAGTCTGCAGTGGTATAAAATATTCATTTTTTTCTTTTCTAGAATGAAAGTGTTCTTCACCCTCCTGCTCTTCATATTGACTTTGGCCAACTTGAAGCCTTCCACAGCTGCTAAGATAATGGTAATCCCACCAATCATGTTTGAAAGTCATTTGCAAATATTTAAAATGCTGGCAAAGGCATTACATGGGCAGGGGCATGAGGTGGTCATCGTGGTGTCAAGAGGGCGAGAAATTGAGGAATCTCCTTACTACAGGTTTCAGCAGTACTCTGGTATGTTCACCACCCAAACGGCTGATGACTTCCTGCAGGAGAAGATGAAGAATATCTTCTCGGGGAAGTTAACAGCACTGGAACTCTTTGGCATTTTGGACCGTTATGCTGCCAACTGTGACCATATGGTGGGCAATCGAGACCTAGAGGACCGGCTGAGGCAAGAAAAGTTTGATCTGCTGTTGGTTGATCCCAATGAAATGTGCGGCTACATATTTGCGGAAATCCTGGGTGTAAAACACGTTACGTTCTCCACTGGTCTGTGGTTCCCAGCAGAGCTCGGTGCTCCTTCCCCAGTTTCTTATGTTCCAGAGTTTAACTCCCTAATGACTGATCGGATGAATCTCTTGGAGCGTGCTTGGAACAGTTTGATTTACATTGTCAGCAGAATAGGCACCAGGTGTGTCATCCTTCCAAAATATGATGCAATTCTGGAGAAACACAGTATGAAGCCCTCCAGGTCCATGCTGGAGCTTGTCCAGGGTTCCAGCATGTTTCTTCTCTGCACTGATATAGCTCTGGAATTTCCCAGACCCAGTCTACCGAGCATTGTTTTTGTGGGTGGGATCCTCACAAGGCGTGCAAACCCATTGCCAGAAGTAAGTTATACAATTCCACCTTTCACCGAAAGTATTCTTCTAATGTTTCGAGACTGTATGACTCCTCTTCAGAGCTTAAAACATTAACTCTGTCGTCCTCTCCACAGATGCTGTCAGACCTGCTGAGTTTTTCCAGCATTTTTTGTTTTTGTTTCAGAATTCCAGCATCAGCAGTATTTTGCTTTTATCTTAGTATCCTACGAATGATTGGTAATAGAAACTGTTTAATGCAATTGTCCAAGTGCTGAAGGGGTTAAGCACCATCAAGTAAACCTGCAAGGAATGCAAATGACATTCCATGTGTAGAAACTAGATTAGGGAAGGATTTTTCTCATACTCATTCACGGGATCTGGGCATCGCTGGCTAGGCCAGCATTTATTTATTGCCCATCCCTAATTGAAAACAATTAGTGGAAAAATGAACAGGAAATAAATACTGTCAATGCTGGAAACACCCAGCAGGTCAGGCAGCATCTGCAGAGGCAGAAATGGAGTTAATGTTTCAGATTGATAAATTTGTGTCAGAATTGGAAGATGATTCAGATTTAACTGTTTATAAGCAACTGCACAGCCAGGAAAAAGGTTGTGGGTGGGAGAACAAAGTGATGGGATAGAGGATAAGAGTGGTTAAATGGCAAAAGAAGTGATGGTGTAAGGTGAAAAGAAGATGATGGGAGAAGTAAAGACACAAAAGATGCATCCAGATAAGGTGTAAATGGCCACAGGATGTCCGTGACAAAGTGGGAGTGTTGGTTCAGATCTAAAGTTGTCGAACTCAACATTAAGGCTGTGAAATCAGCCATGAGGAAAGCACACTGGACCTTGAGGTGAACCCAGGATTCTTTACTCTGGAGAAGAAGCTCCGATGAGATTTAATTATTGAAGATCCTCGAGAGAATAGGCACATTGAAGCTTGATGTGTTCACAAATGCCACAAACTTTAGCCAATTCCCTGAGCCCAGGTCACCTGATTCGAAGGTAGGAACGTGAAGGTGTATAGGGTGTTTAAAAAACAGTATTGCAAGTGAAAGTAGACCAAAAAAAAGAGGTGGTGTTTACAGGGGTTTGTATTGATGACACTCTTGTTTACTGGATACACAAATGATCTGAATACGAAAAGTTACAACATTGGAGAGGCATGGCATTTTATGATGAGGATTGTGAAAGATTGCAGGGTAGGAGGGCATAGATAAGCAGAAATTAAAACAAATACAGGCATGGCAGCATCTTTGGAGGGAGAGAAACAGAGTTAACATTTCAGGTCGATGACCTTTCTTCAGAACTGGGCAAGTTAGAGATGTGCAGTAAATCCTCACTTAATGTTGTGATTGTGTTCCTGAAAATCACAACTTTAAGTAAATCAAGGTTTTCCTTAGGAATCAATGTTAAAACTGGAGTTAGGTTCCTTCGGACATTTCTTGCCCCAGATAAAACAATGTGAGGTTGAAATATTGTATTGTAGACGTGCAGTACTCTGCATTCCTGAAATAACTTGCAAAATAAATCACTAAATATAAAGAAATAGTGCATTGTTAGGTACTTTAGGACCTTTCTCAGCCAAAAATAAATTATAAATTGAAATGCTCTACATTCCTAAATTAAAAATAAATACAATATAAAGTAAATGTAAATAAATGTAATAAAATTACACTCACCTTGTTTTGGATTGATCAGCCTCCATTTTAGGGGAGGCAGTGGGGCAGTGGTTTTGTCGCTGGACTAGTAATCCATAGACCCAGGGTAGTGCTCTGGGGACCCGAGTTCAAATCCGGATTGGAACTTGAATTAATAAGTCTAATAATGACCTTGAAACCATTGCCGATTGTTGTAAAAACCCATCAGGTTCACTAATGTCCTTTCGGGAAGGAAATCTGTCTGTCCTGGTTCCATGTGATTCCAGACCCACAGCAAAGTGGTTGACTCTTAAATGTCCTCCAAAATGGCCATCAAGGCTCTCAGTTGTAATAAACCGCTACAAAGTCACAAAAAAGGAATGAAACTGGATGGACCACTTGGCATCGACCTAGGCACTGGAAACAACAACAGCAAACTCAGCCCTGTCAACCCTGCCAAGTCCTCCTTACTAATACCTGTTATTCTTGTGCCAAAACTAGTCTAGCAACAGCCTGATATAGTCATCCTCACAGAATCATACCTTACAGATAATGTCCTAGACATCACCAACACCATCCCTGGGTATGTTCTATCCCACTGGCAGGACAGACCCAGCACAGGTGCTGGCACAGTGATATACAGTCGGGAGGGAGTTGCCCTGGGAGTTCTCACCATCGACATTGCACCCCATGAAGTTTCATGGCATAAAGTCAAACATGGGCAAGGAAATCTCTTGCTGATTACCATGTACCGCCCTCCCTCTACTGATGAATCATGTTGAACAGCTCTTGGAGGAAGCACTGAGGGTGGCAAGGGTGCAGAATGTACTCTGGGTGGGAGACTTCAATGTCCATCACCAAGAGTGGCTCGGTAGCACCAGTACTGACCGAGCTGGCTGAGTCCTAAAGGACATAGCTGCTAGACTGGGTCTGCAGCAGGTGGTGAGGGAACCAACAAGAGGGAAAACACACTTGACCTCATCCTCACCAACCTGCCTGCTGCAGATGCATCTGTCCATGACAGTATCAGCAGGAGTGACCAGTTGTAGAGATGAAATCCTGCCTTCATGTTGAGGATGCTCTCCATCGTTGTGTGGTGCTAAACGGAACAGATCTAGCAACTCAAGACTGGGCATCCATGAAGTGCTGTGGACCATCAGCAACAACAGAATTGTACTCGAACACAATCTGTAACCTCATGAGCCATCATATCCCCCACTCTGCCATTACTATCAAGCCAGGGGATCAACCCTGGTTCAATGAAGAGTGCAGAGGGCATGCTAGGAGCAACACCAGGCATACCTAAAAATGAGGTGTCCACTTGTGTGCCAAACAGCATTAGCAGCAAGTGGTAGGCAGAGCTAAGCGATCCCACAAGCAACGGATCAGATCTAAGCTCTGCAGTCCTGCCACATCCAGTTGTGAATGGTGGTGGACAATTAAACAACTTGCTGGAGGAGGATGCTCCACAAAGATCCCCATCCTCAATGATGGAGGAGCCCAGCATATCAGTGCAAAAGACAAGGCTGAAGCTTTTGGAACAATCTTCAGCCAGAAGTGCCGAGTGGATGATCCATCTTGGCCTTCTCTGGAAGTTCCCAGCATCCCAGTCTTTAGCCAATTTGATTCACTCCATGTGATATCAAGAAACTGCTGAAGGCACTGGATAATGTAAAGGCTCTGGGCCCTGACAATATTCTGGCAATACTACCAGAGACATGTGCTCCAGATCTTGCCACACCCCTAACCAAGCTGTTCCAATACAGCTACAACACTGGTATCTACCCAGCTATGTGGAAAATTGCCCAGGTTTGTCCTGTACACAAAAAGCAGGACAAATCCAACCCTGCCAATTACTGCCCCATCTGTCTACTCTCCATCATCAGTAATGTAATGGAAGGGGTCATCAACAGTGCTTTCAAGCAGCACTTGCTTAGCAATAACCTGCTCACTGATGCCCAGTTTGGGTTCCACCAGGGCCACTCAGCTCCTGACCTCATTACAGCCTTGGTTCAAACATGGACAAAAGAGCTGAGCTCCCGAGGTGAGGTGAGAGTGACTGCCCTTGACATCAAGGCAGCATTTGACCGAGTGTGACATCAATGAGCCCAAGAAAAACTGGAGTCAATGGGAATCAGGGGAAACTCTCTACTGGTTGGAGTCATACCTAACACAAAGGAAGGTGGTTGTGGATGTTGGAGGTCAGTCATCTCAGCTCCAGGACATCACTGCAGGAGTTCCTCAGGGTAGTGTCCTCGGCCCAACCATCTTCAGTTGCTTCATCAATGACCTTCCTTCCATCGTAAGTGGGGATGTTCGCTGATGATTGTACAATGTTCAGCACCATTCGTGACCCCTCAGATACTTAAGCAGCCCATGTCAAAATGCAGCAAGACCTGGACAATAGCCAAGCTTGGGCTGACAAGTGGCAAGTAACATTCCTGCCACACAAGTGTCAGGCAATGACCATTTCCAACAAAAGAGAATCCAACCATCATCCCTTGATGTTCAATGGCATTACCGTTACTGAATCCCCCACTATCAACATCATGGGGGTTGCCATTGACCAGAAATTGAACTGGACTAGCCATATAAATACTGTGCCTACAAGAACAGGTCAGAGGCTTGGAATCCTGTGACGGGTAACTCACCTCTTGACCCTCCAAAGCCTATCCTCTCCATCTACAAAGGCACAAGTTAGGAATGTGATGGAAAATTCCCCACTTGCCTGGATGAGTGCAGTTCCCACAACACTCAAGAAGCTTGACACCATCCAGATCAAAGCAGCCCGTTTGATTGGCACCACATCCACAAACATTTGCTCCCCCCACCACTGATACACAGTGGCAACAGTGTGTCTAACATCTATAAGATACACTGCAGGAGTTCACCAAGGCTCCTTCGACAATACTTTCGAAACCCACAACTACTACCATCTAGAAGGACAAAGGCAGCAGATAGATGGGAACACCACCACCTGGAAGTTCCCATCTAAGTCACTCACCATCCTGACTTGGAAATATATCGCCGTTCCTTCACTGTCGTTGGGTCAAAATCCTGGAACTCCCTCCCTAACAGCACTGTGGGTGTACCTACACCACATGGACTGCAGCGGTTCAAGAAGACAGCTCACCACCACCTTCTCAAGGGCAACTAGGGATGGGCAATAAATGCTGGCCCAGCCAGTGAAACCCACATCCCATGAATGAATTTAAAAAAAATCTAGTGGCACAAGTTTGTCAGTGCAAGTAGCAGCTGAAGTCTCAGAGCTTCAGTGTGAGGTTAGAGCAGGAATGGGAACCAGGAGAAGCAGAGCAGTTAAAGAATTTTGTGGTATTGACAATGGACTTGGAGAGTTTAAAAGTAAAAAGGCGGGGTGAAAACAGAAAGCAGAGTGGGGGAAGGAGGACTTTAGAGCCGAGGGCAGGATTGGAAGCTCTGCGGAAAAGGTCATGTGCTCATGCGGGTCACAGAACAGGAAGGGATGGACATAGTCACTACTTTGTATTGCTTTAAAACCATTAATAATGTTAAGTGAGTCAAAGTTAAATGGAGACTTTTACTGTAATAGGTTCGAGCACGGGGCAGAACAAGGACAAAAGGAAGGACTGATTGGGCGGAAAACAGGAGAAATTGAAAGGCAGAAGCTCAGTCTTTCAGGGCCAAAGCAAATGGTGATAGGGGAAGAAGAGAAACAAAAGAAGTGCCGAGAGCGGGTGGGCTACTGTCTGAGAGTGAAAATAGGAAAAAACCCGAAACATGCAAAGAAAAGGAATGAAAATGGGGGAGCGGACAGAATTTATGGTCTAAAATCGTTGCACTCGATGTTGAATCCGGAAGGCTGTAAAGTGCTTAACTGAAAGTTGAGGTACTGTTTCTCAAGCTTATGTTGAGATTCACTGGAATAATACAGCAGGTTAAGGGCAGAGATAGTAGCCTCCGAGCAAGGTGGAGAGTTAAAGTGACAGCCAAGTGGTCAACAAATCTGTTTGGTCTCTTCGATGTAGAGTAGACTACATTGTGAGCAGTGAATGCAGTGTACTAGATTGAAAGAAGTAGAAGTAAATTGCTGCTGCACCTGATGATAAGAGAGGAGGTAAAAAGGCAGGCGTTATATCTCATGCATTTGCCTGGAAAGGTGCAGTGGGAAGGGGACAAGGTGTTGGGGATGATTGAGGAGTAGACCAGGATGTTGCAGAAGGAACTGCCCCCTTTAGAATGCTGACAGGGGAGGGGAAGGTGTGTTTAGAGGTGGCATCACACTGCAGGTAGTGGAAATGGCAGAAAATGCCCGGTTGAATACCAAAGTTGTTGAGGTGGAAGGTGAGGACAAAGGGAACCTTATTGTGGCTCTGAGAGGTAGAGGGAAGGCAGGGGTGGGAGCAGAAGTATGGGAAATGTGGCAGACACAGTTGAGGGCCCCATCAACCACATCAGTGTTTCTGAGATGTCTTTTCCCCTCAACCATGGTTGACAGGTGATTTTAAAAATAGAATCGTTGGTCCTGCATCGGTACAGAGAATACAAAAGCAAATAAACAATGCTGAGCAAGGCTTCAGTCCACTGGTTATAGTGGGTGCAGTTCATAGACCACGAAAATAACAAGATATAGTATAAGTGACTTCAGAGGTTTGGGCTTTTTCTTCTGGAATTGATGGGGTGACCTGATAGAGGCTTTGAAGATTATGGTTAGAATAAGGTAATTAGCAATGGGTTGTTTCCAGTGGCTAGTTGAAATGATACTTAGAGAGCACTGAATGAACTGAAGTAAAATTTAGAAAAAAAAACTTCAGAATAGAAAATGGAATTTTCTGCCATGATCCATTGTTGAAGTAGCGTCCGTAAACTCTTTTAAAAAGGAATGGGATGATTGTTTGCCTATCATTCCAGTTGGTCAGATAATTGTTTTCTCTTGTGGTGCCACTGGTTTTTTTGGCAAGTGAACATAAAGTTTGGACAGTGGTTTCCCTGGATTGTATCAGTATTGGTTTGAGGTCTGCCACACAAATAAGTTTGGGAAACTGTTGCTGCAAGGTTTTAAATGATTGATTAATTGGCCACAATTAACACTGGTTGCTCACACATGGAGCATAATGATCGTTATCTTGTTTGGGTCTAACCTTAATGTTCACTAATGCTTCCAACCTCTTTACAATTCTTTGATTTTCATGAGTTCACCTAACTTTAATGATCAAGAACACATTCCATAAATAAAAACAAAAAAACTGCGGATGCTGGAAATCCAAAACAAAAACAGAATTACCTGGAAAAACTCAGCAGGTCTGGCAGCATCGGAGGAGAAGATCTGTCGAAGGGTCATGAGGACTCGAAATGTCAACTCTTTTCTTCTCCGCCGATGCTGCCAGACCTGCTGAGTTTTTCCAGGTAATTCTGTTTTTGTTTAAGAACACATTCCAGTCTGATTGTCCATAAACTTGCGGTCATCCGAAATCTTGTTGCCCTTGCTCTTACTTGCATATTCATCCATCAACCCTATGCTCGCTGACCTACACTGGCTCCGAGCAGCACTTTGACTTAAAATTCTTAAAATTGTTTATAAATCACTTCATGGCCTCACCCCTTTTCTACCTCTGTAACCTGCTTTAACCCCTCAATGCTTTGAAGTATCTGTGCTCATCTAACCCTCACCTCTTGAGCACCCCGATCTTAAAATTCAATCAGTGGTGGCCATACTTTCAGTTACCTTGGCCCTAAGCTCCGGAATTCCTTCTCCAAACATCTCCACCTCTCTACCTGGCTTTCCTGCTTTAAGACACTCCTTAAAACCTACCTCTCTGACCAGGCTTTTAGTCATCTGACCTAATATCCTATTTGCTTTATAATGCAAAGTAATTTGGGATGCTTTATTATGCTAAGGGCACTATATAAATACAAGTTGTTGTAAAAGCTCTTATTTTCCTTGTGATTCTTTGGGTTAACACACTTAAAAAATATTTTTGTCGACTGTTTATACATATATAGCAGTTGCCATGCCAACCAGCCAACACACTGGTACTGTTTACCTAGCACAGAGCTGTGACAGTGTGTGGAGCCAATTGCTTCTGTCACCTAGGCAAGCAGTGCAGTAGCAGTAATGTATTCAAGGGGGCTGTTGTATGGATTCAAGTGGTTAAAAAGTGCATGCAGAAGGGGAGGACAAATTAGAAAATGGGTTAATTTTTTTCCCCCTCCCCCCAGCACTTAGCATGAATCAGAGACCCGCTCACTTGGACCAGTTAAGTGACTCACTGAGATGAACAGCAACTGCAGCAAAGGACAGCTTTGTCATGTTAATACTTGTGCAGTTTCAAGGTGGCACCTGGGTCAGAGCCAGAGAGATGAGTGGCAATTTACAATATATAACAGGGATAGATTGAAGCAACTTTCACACTTGTACTGATAGTTAGACCAAAACCACAGTTAAAATTGATTCTACAACAATTTTAAATGGAAGATGTCACAGGATTTGCAAATAAAATACAGGACAATATGATTTTAATTTCTCCTTTTACTGTTTGCGAGCTCTCAACAGCTTGCCTTCATATATAAAATTACTACTCTCCATGGTATACTCAGCGTTTAAACAAAAATTCCTGGGAGAACAGGAGTATCAGATCACTCTTTCTTTTAATAAAGCTGTGGTATGTTACAGGGGTGGGGGGCAATGAAATACAGCTTGGTTGATTGAATGCTTTGCTTTACTTACTTGGATTTAGATGTTGAGAGTCATTTTGGATTATCTAAAACAAATCAATGGAAGCTGTATGGTTCCTGGTGGCAAGAAGCTGCTAGCAGGGAGGGCTTGTTAAAGTACAGATGGGATCAAGCTGATTGTGTGGATTAGGAAGAAGTACTGTTATTCCCTCATAGCCCTGGGAGATAGTCACAGCCTATTGATTACAGCAGTGTTATGACTAGAGAGGGCCTTCGACTCCTGGGTTAAATCTGCGACTGTTTTCAGCGTCTCCGCTCACCCCCCCACCCCCCCAATGTGCTCCTGCCCCTCCTGCCTTGCTGAAAATTTAAGTAATTGCTTACAAGTCGAACCCGGCACAGTCAAACCGAGCGAGAGCAGGTTTGAAATGAGCAGAGATGGATGGATAGCACTGAGAGTGGATAATTAGATGGTGATGTGATGTTGAAGGTGTAAAATGGAAAATCTTCTGTGCACATCATCCTGATGTCAGAGCAAGCCTCAAAGGGTCTGTCCCCCAGAGTGTTGCAGTTAACATCTGTGTCTCTGAGCAGATATAAAGTTAGTATCTGTGGTTGAAACTTGTACAGCGTGAGGCTGAATTAATACACCTGGGTAAATAATGTTATGTAATTCACATTTTAAGAAAAGGAAATGGAATTTTGATGCTTTATTTGAGATACCAGTGGGAGCTCCTGGTTGGTGAGCAAGAGTAGTTATACCGCTAGCTCTGCGCACCTCTCCATTTTGTGGGATAGAGTACTGAACATATGGCCCTGAATGCTTCTCTTCAGAGTCATCCTAACCAGCAGATTAACGCCACTGAAATGGTTATTTTGAGCTGTGTTTAGTGGGCAGGTCAACACAACAGAGGGTCTCGGCACAGTTCAGCACAATGCAGAAAACCTGTGTACAGCCATGGGTTCCAAACATACCAGCTCCCAAAACACTGTCAGGTGGACAGTCACAATATCAATAGTGACACTTCCTGGAACATTTAGTGCTTTAATGGAATGGGCTGGTGAGGGTGTTTTGTGTGTGCGCATGGGGAGTGGGGGCTGCTTTGGGTGGGGAGTGGTGTGCAGTGCGTGATGGGTAATGATGTGTCTGGGGGAGTGGAACGCCCAGAATTCTAAATGGGGTCCAGACTGTATTTCAGCTGTTCTAATGGAAAGTCTGATATCATCAAATCAAATTGAAACTGTATTTCAAATTGATTACGCAGTGATTTAGTTACAGGGACTGCCTACCAGGGTTGTAAACAGAAGTTGCTAGAGCTGGAGGAAACATGATTTCAGTTTATCCTCCATTTCCAACTGTAGTCAGCCATCTGAAGCTACCCCCTCGAGGTCATCTTGTATCAGTTTGGTCTCCGCTATGGGCTGAAATAATGGTAGGTTTGACAGGTTTGCAGCAAGCAAATTACTTACCTTGTTCCAGGCCTGTCAATTCCAGTACCAGAGCAGAGAAAGATCTGTGGTGCCCCACTGCCTGGATGGAACAGGCTCCCAGAGAAGCTAGTGGATTTGGGGAAAATTGACACCATTAAAGGGGAGCTGGACCCACAATCTGCCCAGAGGGTCAAGACACATTGACAGCATTTTCTTCCAGTCAATTAGGGGATAGAATTTAAAGAATAATGTTGGGTGTAGACCTGCCTGCTGACTGAGCAATGATTATTTGGGAGGCATAAAATATGGGCAGCAGTGTCAGTGCACAGAAACTCACCAGATGTCTTATTAGCAGCTTGTGACTCCAAAGTACCTGGGGTGCCCGCTTAATAATGCCGCTGGTGCCCTGGAATGGGCCAGCTGGGACCAGGCAGCTGTTTGTAGGGGCCTGCTTTCTGAACATGGTGTAAGCTGGGTGGAACATGCTTTGTACAAACTCCAGTTTTTTTTCAGCTCTACCGTGACTCAGCTAGTGACCCTTAGGAAGGAGGGTGCAGGATAAAAGGCAAGAGCATTTTTAAAAAACTTGTATCAGTTTGGAAGCAGGAAGAAATCGAGTGCGTCATCTGGCTCCACAGTAACACTGCAGCTGTCAGGATAGGCTCACCATCCCCCTTCATGCCCATCCGATTCATCTCCCTCCATCCTATAGGTTAACCCAGTATTTGAGCCATTGCAGTTCTCACATTTTGTGTAGATGAGACCCCAATTTTTAGTGAGCCGTAGGCCAGCTAGATGTTCCAGCTATACTGCCACTTTGTCACTTTCTGGTACTAGACCAATTTCTCCCTTTTACTGGTCCTTGAAGTAGAATTGTCAAAGAAAAGAATGACAGACTTGCATTTATATAGCGCTTTTCACGATCAGTGGATGTGTCAAAATGCTGTACAGCTAAAGGAGCATTTTGAAGTGTAGTCACTATAGTAATGCAGGAAAAGCAGCAATCAATTTGTGCACAGCAAGCTCCCGTGCACAGTATTGTTTAATTACGACTAGATCATTCTTCCTTTGTGATGTTGATTTGAGGGATAAATATTGACTAGGTCATGGGGGAAGAACTCCCCTGCTCCTCTTCAAAATAGTGCCGTGGGATCTTTCACAGCCGCCTGAGCAGGTAGGTGGTACTTTAGTTTAACTTCTCATCTGAAAGACGGCACCTCTGAGTGCAGTGCCCTCTCAGTGCTGTGCTGAGTGATATTTGTGCTCAAGATCTAGACTGGGGCTTGGACAGGAACTTGTGACTCAGCGGTGAGAGTGCTCCCAACTGAGCCATGGCTGACACGTGTTTACCTTTTAAAGGGAAGCCCACAACCTATGGAACGTGTGGATTGTGGACGGCTCGGCCTCTGATGTCACCCTTTTAATTTGCTGTTTTGTTTCAAGGGCCTGACCACTTGGGTTGAAGATGCACCTGAAGGAGTTGTGGTGGTTTCATTTGGTGCTGGAGTTAAATATCTTTCAGATAATTTAACAGAAAAACTAGCAACTGCCTTTGCTCGGTTACCATACAAAGTCCTCTGGAGGTAGGTATATATAGAGCTTTGTTAAACTGTTAAGAGTACAAAACTGCAAGGAATATCTTTTTAAAATGTTGTCTGCAGAAGTATGATTGTTCATGACAAACTTCGAATGACCAAGTGGAAAGTAGTTCTGGACACTGGTGTACCAACATGGCTTGCAACACCTCCCTTGCAGACTTTACTACTGAGGACAAAAGCAGCAATTTAATGGAAACATCATCACCAAGTTCTCCTCCCAGTCACACACCACACCTACTTGGATATATATTGCTCGGCTGTTATCCTGAAATTCCCTACCAAACACCATTACCATAGGGTCCGCAGCAGCCCCAAGCAGAAGGCCCAGCACCATCACCTCACACCAGTAAAATGCCACCTTGCCATAATGACCCAAATGTAGAGAACCAATAAACAAGCCAGTCTTGGATGCTAAACTTTGGGAGGTATTCTCCATAGCCGGGGGGTGGGTGGAAATCATCCACCGTCCGTTTTACACTTCCAAGTGGGTAGCTCACAGTAGATCAGTGGCAAACTTGGGAAGGAAACTAAAGACCAACTTTACGCTGAAGAACCCTTTCACTCGCAGCATAGGAACAGGGGCAGCCATCGAGTCCCTCAGGCCTGCTCCAAGGTCAGTTAGACCACGGCTGATTGGTACCTCAACACCATTTGGTCCACATTCCTTGATACTCTACCTACAATTGTCCTAGCATCCCAAGCTTTGTGGGGGGTGGGTGGGTGCAGTGGGGGAAACACAAGATAATCCCAGAGTCCTACTACACTGTGTGGAAAAAGTGCTTCCTGATTTCCCCCTTCAATCCCTGGCTCTAATTTTTAGGGCATGTCCCATTATTCCTGATTTCCCTAATGGAGGAAATACTTTGCGTAACTACCCTGAACATTTACAACATCTCAATCAGATCATCCTTCAATCTTCTACACCTGAGGGAATCAGGACAAGTTTATGAAACCTGTTTTCATAATTTAAGTGAATCTGAGGCTGTACCCATCCCTACATATCTTTCCTGGACAGCTCTACAGCAAGCTGATTTTTTTTTCCCCTTTCATTCTTTGATGGGATATGGGTATCGCTGGCAAGGTCAGCATTTGTTGCCCATCCCTAATGACCTTTACACTGAGTGGTTTGCTAGGCCATTTGCAGAGGGCATTTAAGAGTCAACCACATTGCTGTGGGTCTGGAGTCACATGTAGGCCAGACCAGGTAAGGACAGCAGATTTCCTTCCTTAAAGGACATTAGTGAACCAGACGGGTTTTTACAACAATCGGTGATGGTCGTCGTGGTCACCATTACTAAGACTAGCCTTATATTCCAGAATTATATATATATTGAATTTAAATTCCAGCAGCTGCCTAATGGAATTTGAACTCGTATCTCCAGAGCATTAGCCTGGGCCTGTGGATTACTAGCCCAGTGACATTAACACTATGCTACTTTCTTCCCCCAAAGCTGATTCAAAGCAGTGTCATAGGGCCACCTGCCCATCTTCTCAAAAGGAGTAGTGCAATGGACTACATCTTCTCTTTCAAATAATTGAGCACATAGATTGGTAATTTGGTTTTTTTTCAGTAAAAGTACCAGAAAGTGAAGAGAGGTACAACAAGGGTGACTGCATGAGATCAAACACAATCTTTTCAATCCCTAGGTTTTTTGGAAAAAAGCCAAGATCCTTGGGAAACAATACAAAGCTGATGGAGTGGATACCGCAGAATGACTTGTTGGGTATGTGTCAACTGCCCTGTAGCAATATTACAGAACTAGGTTTAAAAAAAATCCAAATGATGAAGGAAGGAGTGAAGGAAATCTAAAATATAATTTTGATAAAACTGGGTCAAAAACGATTATGGATGAATTGTACAGCAGTTCAGTGAAACCTGAAAATTACAGACATCTGAGAATTTGGCATCAGCTCTCTTTTTTTGCAGGTGCTCTTATTTTTAAAATGGTTATGGTGTGTAATGTAGAAATTGTCCCTATAATCTTGTAGGGCCTGCTGACATTATCAGAACCCAGTCAGCTGCCACATGTTAAGAACTTACGTTTGAAAGCAGATATAACAAACCTGATGGGCCAAGTACAGTTCCTGTAGAATGGACCTATTCCTAATGATACACACACACACACACACACACACACAAAGGTACCATGAGGGATTGGGTACATGCACGTATTCTAGGTCCACGTGGGATCATGTGGTATGTGCATCTTTTGTTTGTATGTTGTCAACGCTGTTGGAAATCGGGGCAGTGACTATAGGAGTGATTCAAACTCGAGTAGAAACTCCAGTATGCACTGAGCTAGCTGCTAGAGGGGAGCTTTTCCCTCAACAGGGTATTTCACTACAATACTGGTTTTCATTAACTTGGTTTATTTGTTTTAGGTCATCAAAATGTAAAGGTATTTTTGAGCCATGGGGGCCTGAATGGAATCTATGAGTCCATCTATCATGGTGTCCCAGTGGTAGGGATTCCATTCTTTGGAGACCATTATGACATCATGACGAGAATACATGCGAAAGGAATGGGGATTTTCCTATCCTGGAGCACAATGACTAAAGAGGATATTTATCAAGCCATTGTCACAGTGGCCACAGATCCAAGGTAACAACCGGATATTATAGAATAGCACAGAAGGCATGTCATTCAGCCCATTGACTCTTCACTGCTTCTTTTGAAAAGCAATCCAGTTATCTTCTATTCTCCATATCCATGCAGTTTACTTTCTGACAACTCTATCAAATTCTTTTTTTAAGGCTGATTCTGTATCCATCATACTATTAGGCAGTGCATTCCAATGAATGAGGCTTTCCAAATCCTTTGTGTTCTGTTTTAGGATCATTCAGTTATGAACAATCTCCCTTTATTTGCTCTTTCAATCTCTATTATAACCACTTTCTTAATAATTTATATCTTAGAAAACCCACTGAAATCAATGTAGGATCACTATTTGTATTATAGCACAAGTAGTTTATACAAATAATTTGTTTATATAATCACCTTTAAAGCAATAAAATGTCCAAGGTGCTTCACAAATGCATTTTAAAGCAAAATTTGACACCATGTCACTGAGATATAGGGCAATGACCACAAGCTTGGTTAAAGAGGTAGATTGTAGGGGGTATCTTCAAGGAGGTCAGAGAGGTGAAGAGGTTTAAGGAAGGGATTTCTTGGGCTTTGGGCCAATGCAATAAGCCTGCCACTGGTGGTCCAATTAAAATCAGGAAGGCTCAAGAGGCCAGATTTAGAGGAGTGGAGATATGAGGACTATGGATTGGAGGGGCTTCCAGAGGCAGGAAGGGCTGAGGCCACAGGGTGATTTGTAAACGAGGATAAGTGTTTTAGAAAAGCAACATATTACATAAGTTGGAGCTAAAGTAGGCCGGTGAGTACAAGGGTGATGAGTGAATGGTGAACTTAGAGAGTTGGAACACAGGCAGCAGAATTTTAGATGATCTCAAGTATGGAGGGTAAAACTTTGGAGGTCAGTCAGAAGTGTGTTTGAATAGTCTAGTCTAGAGGTAACGAAGGCATAAGTAAGGGTTTCAGTGACCAAATTGGAATTGTACCAAGATAAAAGCAAAAAACTGTGGATGCTGGAAATCAAAAACAAAAATACCTGGAAAAACTCAGCAGGTCTGGCAGCATCTATGGAGAGGAGCACAGTTAATGTTTCAAGTCCGCACGACTCTTCATCAGTTCTGAGTTCTGTTGAAGAGTCATGCGGACTCGAAACATTAACTGTGTTCCTCTCCACAGATACTGCCAGAGCTGCTGAGTTTTTCCAGGTATTTTTGTTTTGGAATGTTACCATTTGTTTGGAATAAATGGTTGACTGAATTGATTTTGCTCTGATTACCAGGTACAAGAAGCAGGCTATGTATTTATCCAAATTGCATCAGGACCAGACTCTTCACCCAGTGAACCGCACAATCTACTGGCTGGACTATGTTTTGAGGCACGATGGAGCAGCACATCTGCGCCCTACCCTGTATGACATGTTCTTCTATCAGTATTACATGCTTGATGTGGTAGCTGTGTTTATTGTGTGTGCAATATTACTTTGTTATTGTTTTTTGAAAATGATGAGGAAACTGAAAGGAAGTGTTTTGCCAAAAGTTAAAAGCAGCCACCATCAGAATGGCTTTCAAAACAGAAAGATTGTATCAGAGAGCAAAAAGTGGAAATAAATCACTTCACCATTCTCATCAGATTATAATGGGAAACATATCTAACTGGGTTTCTTACACTTGAAACTAAGTTGCAGAAGTATTTTGATAGCCTAAAGCTAATGTGAGATTTTAAGCCATGTATGTTATTTCTACTGAATTTTTTATAATGAAGATCTATCTTTATAAATTGGTATGGAATTTGTATGTAGTTTAGAGTATAATGATAAGACATTAGCCAAACTAATGTGGCATCTTTTTGAAATTCCAGCTGTGCATTCCTCATTTAACTTTGCCTTGTCTAAAGCTTTGATACTGCCCTGTGATGCCAACAAGGCCCATCCATCCCTTAGTTACCATGAGAAGGTGGTGGTCATTTTTCTCTTAGACTAACAAAAATACTGCTCCCATGTCAGAGGGCATTGAGTTACACACAGGCCCAATGAAGTGGCTAGATTCCTAAAGGACATTCATGAACTAGTTTTACAACAGTCTACCAGTTTTCTTGGTTATGTCTAGTATCACCCCCACAACTTACCCATTATTGAACTCAGTTTCTATGGTAGAATCTAAACTCCCAATGTTCGGGGTTCTAAATCAGGATCATAATCATTCCATTAATACATTAATTTCCTAGTTTTGCCTCCTGTAAACTGTCTCTCAACTTGCCTCTACAGTCTTAACCAGTCTACCTTAGCTTATGTAGGTCCTGTGCATAAATTAGCATTGTCTGCACTGTTTTGACTAGACTTTCTTGTCTGGTCTACACGTTGACTAAGCTCAGTATTCTGCCTTCCCTTCAGGAGAGGAGGGCCAAAGAGAAAATGAGTCATGGAAGAGGGAAAAAAAGCATGCTCCAGTGCAAGTACCACTTAATCTGCACTGCTTTTTTCTACAAGGATTTTTTGAGAGGTAGTTTGGAGGAGGGGAAGCTCCAAGTGACGGAATTCTCTGAGTTGTGTCAATCTTTGCAGCACCCTCCAGGGTAGGAGTCTTATTAATAATGGAAAGGTGTCACTATTTGCAGGGGCTCCCCCACACAATGTCTGAAAATCACTTTTACAGGCTATTCTATTTCTCATGTGTATTCCATTCCCTAATCAGGACATAGTGTGCTGATTAAGCAAGATTTGATTGAAGTGAAACTTCACTATACATGCCAAAGAAAACCACTTTACCAAGCAGAATGATTATTTCACAGCACAAAGTTGGTTGGTTTTGCTCCCTTTGAATCTGCAACTGGTCCATTCAGACAAGTGGAGAGAACAAGCTTTATATTTGACAGAACCTATTAAGTGGTATTTATTACTAAATGTTTTGTTTTCTTGACACTGCGTGTGCTTGGAAATAGCAAAGTCATTATTTAAATCACACTGCAGGGCAGTGTTGCCATCTGAGGGACACATGGAGAGTTGCTCAAAAATAGAAAACATTATGATTGCTGATAAAACAGTGGCAAATTCAGGAATGTCTGACACTGGAAAAAAATGATCCATTTTTTATCCCAGCGTATTTAATAGGACAAGTGCAATGGTCAAACAGAATTTATTTTCCCCACAGCTGGTGCCGTGGTTTAGTGATGGACGAGTAATTCAGAAACCTGGGCTATTAACTTAGTGACCCTGTGTTCCAATTCCACCATGGCAGCCGGAGAAATTAAAATTCAGTTTCAAAATCTGGAAATCAGCAAAGGTTGACTGTTGTTTTAAAAAAACTCGTTCAATGATTTAGAGAAGCAAATTTGCCATCAGTACCTGGTCTGGCCTTAATGGAGCTCACCACACTGACTGCAGTAATGGACATAGGTGGTCCTCTTCCACTAGCTGCTAACATACCAATTCTGACGGCATAACTTTAGACCAAATGAACGCGATAGCCCTCAGATGCGATTTTTTTTTTTGCAAAAAAAGGGTATGCTTATATAGAATTAAGAAAGGATTACTTATTACATTTAGATTAATTCTGCCTCCTTGTGAGAAACTGCAACTTAGGGGAAAAGAAGCATTCGACAGGTAACAATTTAAAACTGAACAATTTATATGGAAAGAAACCAGACAGTGGCTTCTGCATCTTGAAATTCAAATATTATCTGCTACATTTGTAAGATGCAGGTATCTTCTGCCTGTTTTTTTTCCATCACTGCAAAAAGGCATCCTAGCGTTAGCACTATTCTCTTTCTGGACAATACAAGTGTGGGCATTAGACTTGCATGATACTGGGGATTTGGCTTTAATGCTTTAATGTCCTCCACTGCTGTCTAGGCACTCACTGTCTAGGATGAAGAATTATCACTTTCAGTCAGGGCTCGAAGAAGCTGCTGGTGGCTGTAGTGTCATAATTTAGAAATAAACACACATGCTAGAAACAAAATCTTGTCAGGTGTTTATGGCACAGCAGATGGTAAATGCTGAGCTGCTCAAATCCCAGAGGGAAATTTGAAACAACTGCCACAACTGTTTTGCAATTTGTATTTTGATTTCGAGATGTGTGCCTTGAATTCAGTAGTAAGACGTCTACCGAGACTTGCCGGTTTCTATAAAACTAAATTAAACATTTATTAATGAAAGAAATAATTTTAAACATATACATAGGTCTACAAATTACTACTATGGTAACTCCTAGCTCCCCTAAATAATCTAAATCCCAGTTACACCTCCGTTAAGGCAAAAGTAAAAACAAAATAGGTTTTAACAGACCCAGGCAAAGCACAACATACCCTAGACAAGGGTATTCACAGTGAATTCTTAGTTTTGGTTCCTACAGACAGCAGCTTGGTACATAGAGGCAGGAGGCATTTCACACTTGTTAGATCTTAGAGTGCCTTCTTTCCTTACATATAACCTCATCTTCTCCCTTTTTAATGTAAATGTCACTATTTCAATGTGTCTAACAAAAATAATTCATAGTACCAATTTTGTCAGTACACTTTGGGAAAAATAAACATACTGTTTGGCTTCTTCTGGCTAAGTGTAACATTTCATCCTCATTGAAATTCACAACTACTCTGGTTTATCTCAAACTGCAAATTTTCCTTTTAGAACTCACATTCTAAAACTTCAACCAAGTTTACTTATTTAGCATTTCAAGCCTAGCTTCTCTGCTACATCAAGACCTTCAGACCAGCTGTCTTTAATTCAGTTAAGTCCCCCAGGCGCACACACCATCCAGGCCCCACTATTCCTGCTTTACAATAAATCCCAATAACCATATAAAAATTATTTTCATGACACTGCTCTTTATTGAAAAATAAACCATAATTTAAAGACAACCTCATTTTCTTAATCCATCTTACATTATTTTCTGTACTTATTACACTACTACATTCCCAGATGCATACATTAACATAATAGAAACACAAGTCCTTTGTATCAACAGAAATCATTCCAGTCCAGGTATTAAATGTCCAAATTTTCTCGTCCAGCCACATGTATAATCTGTAGATTAAATGCTGCAGTAATAAACTCCATCTGAATAGCCTTGCACTTTTGTCTCAAAATTTGCCCAGAAACTTTAAAGGATTTTGGGCTATATAAACAATTCTGACAAATTGCTTGCCACATAAATCTCAAAATGCTGCAATTCTAACTCCAGACCCAAAGTCTCTTTTTCAATTTTTAAATCTCTGCTGTACATTCAACTTCTTTGAAAATTACCCGAACGGTTTCTCAATTACAGTGTCATCCTCTTGTAACAATACGGCCGCAATGCCTATATCGCTTATGTCAACGGCCAACTTAAATTGCTTGACATAATTCGGTGCTGCCATAACTGGTGTTGCAGTCAATATTGTTTTCAAACTATCAAATGCCTTCTGGTACTCCTGTGGCCATTGAAACTTCTTGTTCCTTTTTAATAGTTTAGCCAATGGAGCAACCACACTTAAAATTTGGTGCAAATTTACGATAAAACCCACTCATGTCGAGAAATCTAAAAAAATTCTCAATTTGTTGTAGGCACAGGGAAATCCAAGATAGCCTTGAATTTCACATCTCTTGGAGCCACCTTACCATGTCCAATGGTATGACCTAGATACGTAACTTGCGCTTTTGCAAATTCACTTTTAGCCAAGTTCATCACCAAATTAGCTTGTGATTGACAAAACAATTCTTCCTGATGCTGTAAATGCTCCTCCCATGTTTGACTGAAAACTATCAAGTCATCAATATAAACAGCAAAATTGCTCAGGCCTGCAATTATTATTATTTATCAGTCTTTGAAATGTTGCAGATGCATTTTTCATACCATATGGCATGACTTTAAACTGATATAGTCCATCTGGCATCACAAAAGTCAATACCTTCTTTGCTCTCTCCGATAACACTACTTGCCAATATCCTTTTAGCAAGTCAATCTTTGTGATAAATTCTGATTGTCCCACTTTCTCAATACAATCTTCCAACCATGGTATAGGATAGGAATCCGCTTTTGTCACTGCATTCACCTTTTGATAGTCCATAAAGACTGTTCCATCCGGTTTCAGTACCAGACCAATAGGTGAACTCCAGTTACTGCAACTAGACTCAATGACATCATTCTGAAGCATGAATTTGAATTCTTTCTCTACCGTGATAACTTTGCCGGATCTATAAGAATGTTGCCTTATTGAAGATGAAACTTCTACACATACATCACATATAGCTAACTTTGTTCCCCCCAGCTTATTCCCACAAATGGCTTTATGTGACTGCAATAGCTTCTCCAAATCACTTTAACGCTTGTCTGGAAGGTAACTCAATATTACATTTAAATTTAAGTATCCCCTCATTATCTAATTTGATTAGAGGAAAATCAATTTCAGAATCCTGCATTTCTACCTCTATTTATCTACCACCACTAATATCTCCTTTTGGTCCTCTTCCCCATCAAAGTATCATTTAAGCATATTTACATGACACACCCTCTGCTTCTTTCTTCTATCTGGAGTATTTATTAAATAATTTAGTTCACTCAATTTCTTTTCAATCCTGTAAGGCTCACTAAAGCTGGCCTTTAATGAGTCACCTAGTGTTGATAACAGGACTAGCACCTTTACCCCAGTAACAAAACTACGAGCTGTAGCTTTCCTGTCTGCTTTCATTTTTATTGCTTGCTGTGATATCTTTAAATATTCCCCAGCCAGCTCACGTGCTTTGTTCAACTTTTCTCTGAATTTTGATACATAATCCAGGAGTGCAGTTTCTGAATTTTGACCCACCAAATTCTCATGAATCAATTTCAGTGGTCCCCTTACTTCATGATCATAAACTAGTTCAAAAGGACTGAAACCAATGGATGCATTAGGAGCGTCCCTAATAGCAAATAAGAAGAATGGAATTCTCCCCCCCTGATCCTGTGGATAATCCTGACTATATGCTCTCGAGTTTGATGCCTTCTTTCCAAAGTCCGTTGTGACTCAGAATGAGAAGCTGTTGACTTCAACAGTTTTATTTCCAAACTGCTCATTACTTCCTTAAACAGCTGTGACATAAAATTTGAACCCTGATCTGAATGTATTTCTTTAGGTAAACCACATCTTGTAAAAAAAAAATTGCACAATTTTCTTTGTTGTAATATTTCTTCAAAGAAACCTAGTAGACACATCCATTATTGTCAGTAAGCACTGATTTCCACTTTTTGCCTTAGGGAGGGATCCTGCACAATCAATCATGGCCCTAGTAAAAGGTTCTTCAAATGCTGGAATGGGAATTAAAGGTGCTGGCTTAATCACTGTTTGTGGTTTCCCTATCACCTGACATGTGTGACACATCTACATAATTTGACTACATCCTTAAGCAATCCAGGCCAATAAAAATGTTTTTGTATTTTTGCCTGTGTCTTTCTAATTCCTAAATGTCCCCCCATTGAATTTCATGTCCTATCCTCAGAATCTCATTTCTATACCAAATAGTATAACAATATGATGCACTTCCAGTCAGCTTTCATTTTCTGAAACATGATTAAGGCCTCCATTTTCTTGGTAAAACATTACCCTTAAGATAAAAACATTTTGCCTGTTTCTGATGTAAATGTTTTGTTTGCAAATCCTTTTTCTATAATTCCACTAACTGCCTTCAGTTGAATTGTCCTCTATTCTTACTTCCTGAACAATCTTATCAAATACAATCTCAGCTAATTGGATTTCCACACCTTCTCCCTGCCTTTTGAAATTCCTGTTCTTCTTGTTTAAACCTATGAGCCTGTGATCTCATCATCACACAATCTGGAAACAATCCAGGATGCACTCATACACTTCTGTGGAAAACACTTCTACAGGCTGCTCAACTATCATAGGCATCACCCAAAGCTGGGACCCAGCTATATCATTGCCCAAAATAAACTGAACCCCTGGAATGGGCAATTTTTACACCACTCCAAAAATCACCTCACCTGTTTTCCACTTACTCTTTAAATTTACCTTCCACAATGGAATAAGTTTAGCATCTCCATGAAACTCACTTATCACCTGTTCCTACAATACTCCTTCCAAACAAATGTCACTATCCCACAACATTAAAGATTGACTAGCCCGTGTCTCTTAAAATTTTAACATTTTACCTATTCCACCCTGTACACATGGAAACATTTTCCCTTCACACAAAAAATCTTTAAACATTTCTGCAACCTGCTCCTCAGAATTCTCTTGGGTAAATTGTGAACACATTCCCACTTCTTTACCTATCACTGATACTCCCCGTTTTACCTGTACGCAAACCACTGGTTTTCTTGTGCCTGAACCTCAGAATCCACTTTTACTTCCAGAACTTTTCTGCACCACTATAATTTGAACAGTTTTTCCCTGCAATTTCCAACATACTGACTTTGTGTCCAACTTTATTACAATGAAAACATCTTAATTTTTGAATCTCACTTCTATCCTTAGCAACTTTCTTTTTTGTCTGAGAAAAACTTCCTGGGAATTTCCACCTACTCCTCTACCCTGACTACCCACCTTCCTTTCATCTTCCCACTTTCTATCCGTTTGATTTAAAAAGGTGACAATAGAAAGGTTTAGCTCTATGAACCAACTCAATCATCAGCTATCTCTGCTGCTTGTCTTACCGTTTGAACCCCGTTCCTCCAAGAGTTCTCACTGCCGAAGGAATTGAATCTTTAAATTCTTCCAAAAGAATTACTTCTCTAAGAGCTGCATATGTTGTCTCTATTTTTAATGCCTGTATCCGTGCGCCAAAATTACTTTGTTTTACTCTCTCAAACTCAATGTAAGTTTGCCCAGGCTGTTTTCTCACATTCCTAAATTTCTGCCTCTATGCCTCAGGGCATATGTACTAAAAATACCTTTTTTACCACCTCATAGTTCACCGATAACTCTTCTCACAGTGAAGCATAAACCTCATGTACTACCCACCAACCTGGATTGTAACAACAATGTCCAGTTTTCCATTGGCCATTTCATCTGTATATCTATCTTCCCAAATGAAATAAAGAATGCTTCAACATCTCTTTCCTCAAACTTTGGAAAAGCTTGTACAAATTTAAACATCTCCCCCTGGGTTCTGATCTGGAGCCAAGTCCTTCTGTACCTTCTTTTTCAACTGCCAACATTTTAAGCTGGAATTCTCTCTTTCTCTTTCCTCCTTTTTTAAACTTTGCCATTTCAAATTCCCTTTCCTGTTTTCTTTCTCTCTTCTGCCATTCTTTGTCCCCTTTGGAATGCCCTTTCTTATTCCTCTTCTTTCTCTGCCGTTTCTTTTTCTGCTGCCTCTAGTTCCAATTTTTTCATTTGCAACTGAATTTGAGCCCATTCCAACGAACTAATCCTTGGAGAACTCGGGTATTCCTTCCAATTTTAAATGCTGTGCTATATCTTCAATTATGTCTTCACTGATTTCCTTACCCCTGCGGGTAATCCTAATTGTAACTTATCTGTCAATTCCATTAACTTAGTTTTATTCACCTTTTATAAACCAACCAAAGTTACAACTTCAACTCCCAGAGAAGTCTTAGCAACTGCCAAAGCCATACTGCAGTCTCACCACTTTAAAAAACCTCACACCAACTCCTGAATTCAAAGTACTACTCATACTCGTAACCATAAGATTCACCAACTCCAAACTAATCAAGGAATATCAAATATATCCCACAGAGAGCCTCCAGTTTTGTTGTGGCACAGCAGATGGTAAATGCCGAGCTGTTCAAATCCCAGAGGGAAACTTGAAACAATTGCCAAAACTGTTTTGCAATTTGCATTCTGATTTTGAGATGCGTGCCTTGAAGTCGGTAGTAATGAGTCTGCCGAGACTTGGAGGTTTCTTTAAAACTAAATGAAAGAAATAATGTTAAGCACATATATAGGTCGACAAATTACTACTATGGTAACTCCTAGTTCCCCTAATTAATCTAACTCCCAGCAACATCTTCATTAAGGCAACAGTAAAAACAAAATAGATCTTAACAGACTCAGACAAAGCAGATGATACCCTGGACAGGAATATTCACACTGAATTCTTTTAGCTTTGGTTCCTACAGGCAGCAGTTTGGCATATAGAGGCTGGAGGCTTTTCACACTTGTTAGTCTTAGAATGCCTTCTTTCCTTTAACGTAACCTCATTTCCTTTATACATGTTTCTTTCTTTTTAATGTAAATCTCATTGTTTCAATATGTCTTTGGACTTTTCCTTTCTAATCATAATTTTTCATAGTACAAATTTCATCAGGGCGCTTTGGGAAAAATAAACACACTGTTTGGCTATGGTTAAGTGTAGCATTTCTTTGAAATTCACAACTACTTTGATTTATCTCAAAATGCAAATTTTTCTTTTGCACCTTACATTCTAAGACTTCAGCCATGTTTACTTATTTAGCATTTAAAACCTAGCTTCTCTTCTGATATATCAAAGTCTTCAGACCAGCTGTCTCTAATTCAATTAAGTCACACACACATTATCCAGACCCCGTTATTCCTACTTTACAATAAGTCCCAATAACATTATAAAAAATTATATTTCCATGACACTGGCAAGAGAAGGTATTGGGTGGGGGGTTGGGCCAGAAATATGACTTCGTCCCTCACCCTGAAACCCGTGAACAATGCACACAACTTCAGAAAATACCTAATTGGAAATTGTACTGTAATGGATTCTGTTAAACAAGATTCAAGACTGCTAACTGAGGAAAAGGGAAAAGAATTGAAAGTAATTGACTTGTGGTGAGACTTTCTTACCGACAGCTTGTGCATCAAGTGATTCCCTTCCTCCTCTCAAACAGGACAGATCATGAATTTATTAATGCGCAAGCTGAAGGGCATTTTTTTTGCAGTAGTAAATCCATTATGTTGCAATTCCAAAATGGCACTTTGCAGCTACAATTGTCATTTCTGTTGCAAATTACAGCAATACAAAATATATGATGTTTAAAAAAAAACAGAATGCCTTTATTCGCATGAACAGCATGACCTCGCTATATGACCAGCACTTCCCCAATGCTCCTTTAAAATCTGGCTACACCCAGTCAAAGTAAAGGTTAAGTTGCATGTGCTGACATTTCAGTGCAGTAACGATACTGATTGGTGATAACATATTCATAACATAATTACATTATAATGTTAATCTTGATGAATTCCACAAAAAGTAACGGTCAGTTAGCATCATAATCTGCCCAAATTTCAACCGTAGAAACCTAAAATAGAATACAGTTATGCCCATTTACTAATTCAATCTTCTCAGTCCAATCAAGTGTTATTTTCAATCTTTGATAATCTGAACATTTAAACTTATAAATACCAGTAACAAACTCTCACGCCCATGGGAAAGCCATGGTCATGATTTAAAAAAAAATGTTTTTCTCACTGAAGTAGTATGTTTTAGCAGCCACTCAAAATACATCCTTTCACCAAGTCTCTTTTTTGTACCGCAACAATTTTTGTGTTGCATGATGTTCATTGTTAGGCAGTTCCCAAGTGTTTGGTGTGTACTCTTGATAAACCAACAGCTGCAGGAAATTCCAAGCCTTCTTGTGAAACAAAACTGACAGAATGCCATCACCCTATCACACCAAATAAGATTCTATGGTCCACGCGTTTCCTGCTACGTAACTACTGGGATATGAAATTCAGTACTATCAAATATCAATGGTCTCTTTGGCGGGTCTGGGTCCTTGTCAGCTTTGTGAAGAAGTTTGAAAAGTCCTGTTCCTATGTTCATTGGAATTCCCATGATAATGCACTCCGACACACCTTTAGAGACAAAGGGAAGAAGTCAGTGCGTGGGATGGAAGTTGTTAGGGGCACAGAGAATGAAGATTGAAGTAATAGTCACAATATTAATCAATAAAATTAAGCCCCAAAACTACAGGGCTAACTTACCACAGACTGAGTCCTTCTGCCCAAAGTATGCAGCATCAAACAGATGATCTGCAGTTTTCTCAAACGAGGCCAACATCAGAACACTTTCCTTCATTTTTGCCAAGCCAAACCGGGTTATTCCCAATACTTCACCCTGCACAGTTCAGGATAGTATAATGGGACATGGATTTAACCTAGCCTTAAATGGTTTGCAACTTAATTCTGGTTTAACATACAGATTGCAAATGTGAAAACGAAACATTTCTTCAAGTAATTTTGGAAATGGCTACAGATCCTTATCTTGGGATGGGGATGCGGGGGAACCGAGCGAGCGTAGAGTGTGCGTTACATAAACACCAAGATGGTAAAGTGAAATGATTTTAAAATGAAGTATTTTAAAGGCCAAAGAAAATTTTACCTCTGTTTTAGAGATTTATTTATCTCCTCATACTGCTTTAAGGCAAAGCAGGGCACATCCCTAAAATGTATCCTTCCATTACAATGCTTGAACTTAGCAGTAAAAGATAGCTATGTGCATATTGCATCTCAACATCTGTTCGGGGCAGGCAAGGGCTATTGAAGTCCAATCTACTGATAACTTCTCGAGTCACAGGCAAAGCACTTTTTTTGCCTTTGCTGCTCTTGGCAATTCTGGGAACAGCCAAAAGGCACCAGACGAGGCTGTTTCAAGCCAGACCACTCGGTCTGCAGCTGAGTGCACTAAAAATAATTGTTCTGCAGTGAATGCTTCTTGTTCTGGGAGTTACAGATTCTAACCTTGTACGTCATCAGGTCTGACAAAAGCATAACATGTCTCCTGTCGATGCTCATCCCGTGATTTTTCATTGTATATTGGATCTCATGGATGATGGTGGATCGAGCGCCTTCAATACCCAATGTCTTCTCTACCTGCAGACAATTTCAAAACAAGAACTTAAAAAAGTCAATATTTCTTCTTTTCAAAACATTTTCAAGCAAGCTGCTAGCTGGAACAACTGGAAAGATGGGTCAATCCGAACACAGTCCATTACATCAACAGAGAATGGAAGGTTATGCAAAAGATTGTGATGAAATCTATTGGTTTATTCAGCCTCACCTTTGAAGGAGGCTTGTGTGAGTGAGCAGCACCAATAATTGTTCAAAGTGCAAAAGGAAAAAAATCCTTCTTACACACCCACAAACACTTAAATATCATACACAAATATTGCCATGGGCTATAGAAAGAATCAGAGGGTTGCATTTTTCCTGCTACCTGTAAGAAAATTTCTGTTACAAACATGGTCGTAAATGAGGGAGATCACTATTTTAGCTTACTCATGCAGAAAAAGACCCATTCAAATTATCTTACCGAATGCTGAATAAGGCTTTCACCTCCGCTATACAAAGTAAATCATTCACAAGGTTCAAAAATTCTACATGAGTTATTTCTGACATTTGCTGCAAACTTTCCTCTTACTACTTCTAACAAATGTCGCCCAGTGTATCCTGGGGTATACCCTCAAATATGACTCTGGACTAATCTCATTTATGCCATTTAATATGTTAAACCAGTAAGGCCTTTTTAAATTGCTTCCTTTCAAGGGTAAAACCAGCCCCAGTTCTGTCAGTATTTCACCACCAATCAAATCTGCTTGCTGGGGAACACCAATCTGCTTGCTGGGGAACACCAATCTGCTTGCTGGGGAACACCAATCTGCTTGCTGGGGAACACCAATCTGCTTGCTGGGGAACACCAATCTGCTTGCTGGGGAACACCAATCTGCTTGCTGGGGAACACCAATCTGCTTGCTGGGGAACACCAATCTGCTTGCTGGGGAACACCAATCTGCTTGCTGGGGAACACCAATCTGCTTGCTGGGGAACACCAATCTGCTTGCTGGGGAACACCAATCTGCTTGCTGGGGAACACCAATCTGCTTGCTGGGGAACACCAATCTGCTTGCTGGGGAACACCAATCTGCTTGCTGGGGAACACCAATCTGCTTGCTGGGGAACACCAATCTGCTTGCTGGGGAACACCAATCTGCTTGCTGGGGAACACCAATCTGCTTGCTGGGGAACACCAATCTGCTTGCTGGGGAACACCAATCTGCTTGCTGGGGAACACAAATCTGCTTGCTGGGGAACACCAATCTGCTTGCTGGGGAACACCAATCTGCTTGCTGGGGAACACCAATCTGCTTGCTGGGGAACACCAATCTGCTTGCTGGGGAACACCAATCTGCTTGCTGGGGAACACCAATCTGCTTGCTGGGGAACACCAATCTGCTTGCTGGGGAACACCAATCTGCTTGCTGGGGAACACCAATCTGCTTGCTGGGGAACACCAATCTGCTTGCTGGGGAACACCAATCTGCTTGCTGGGGAACACCAATCTGCTTGCTGGGGAACACCAATCTGCTTGCTGGGGAACACCAATCTGCTTGCTGGGGAACACCAATCTGCTTGCTGGGGAACACCAATCTGCTTGCTGGGGAACACCAATCTGCTTGCTGGGGAACACCAATCTGCTTGCTGGGGAACACCAATCTGCTTGCTGGGGAACACCAATCTGCTTGCTGGGGAACACCAATCTGCTTGCTGGGGAACACCAATCTGCTTGCTGGGGAACACCAATCTGCTTGCTGGGGAACACAAATCTGCTTGCTGGGGAACACAAATCTGCTTGCTGGGGAACACAAATCTGCTTGCTGGGGAACACCAATCTGCTTGCTGGGGAACACCAATCTGCTTGCTGGGGAACACAAATCTGCTTGCTGGGGAACACAAATCTGCTTGCTGGGGAACACAAATCTGCTTGCTGGGAACACAAATCTGCTTGCTGGGGAACACCAATCTGCTTGCTGGGGAACACAAATCTGCTTGCTGGGGAACACAAATCTGCTTGCTGGGGAACACCAATCTGCTTGCTGGGGAACACAAATCTGCTTGCTGGGGAACACAAATCTGCTTGCTGGGGAACACCAATCTGCTTGCTGGGGAACACCAATCTGCTTGCTGGGGAACACCAATCTGCTTGCTGGGGAACACCAATCTGCTTGCTGGGGAACACCAATCTGCTTGCTGGGGAACACCAATCTGCTTGCTGGGGAACACCAATCTGCTTGCTGGGGAACACCAATCTGCTTGCTGGGGAACACCAATCTGCTTGCTGGGGAACACAAATCTGCTTGCTGGGGAACACCAATCTGCTTGCTGGGGAACACAAATCTGCTTGCTGGGGAACACAAATCTGCTTGCTGGGGAACACAAATCTGCTTGCTGGGGAACACAAATCTGCTTGCTGGGGAACACAAATCTGCTTGCTGGGGAACACCAATCTGCTTGCTGGGGAACACCAATCTGCTTGCTGGGGAACACCAATCTGCTTGCTGGGGAACACCAATCTGCTTGCTGGGGAACACCAATCTGCTTGCTGGGGAACACCAATCTGCTTGCTGGGGAACACCAATCTGCTTGCTGGGGAACACAAATCTGCTTGCTGGGGAACACCAATCTGCTTGCTGGGGAACACCAATCTGCTTGCTGGGGAACACCAATCTGCTTGCTGGGGAACACAAATCGCTTGCTGGGGAACACAAATCTGCTTGCTGGGGAACACCAATCTGCTTGCTGGGAACACCAATCTGCTTGCTGGGGAACACCAATCTGCTTGCTGGGGAACACCAACCGCTTGCTGGGGAACACCAATCTGCTTGCTGGGGAACACCAATCTGCTTGCTGGGGAACACCAATCTGCTTGCTGGGGAACACAAATCTGCTTGCTGGGGAACACAAATCTGCTTGCTGGGGAACACAAATCTGCTTGCTGGGGAACACAAATCTGCTTGCTGGGGAGCACAAATCTGCTTGCTGGGGAACACAAATCTGCTTGCTGGGGAACACAAATCTGCTTGCTGGGGAACACCAATCTGCTTGCTGGGGAACACAAATCTGCTTGCTGGGGAACACCAATCTGCTTGCTGGGGAACACCAATCTGCTTGCTGGGGAACACAAATCTGCTTGCTGGGGAACACAAATCTGCTTGCTGGGGAACACCAATCTGCTTGCTGGGAACACCAATCTGCTTGCTGGGGAACACCAATCTGCTTGCTGGGGAACACCAATCTGCTTGCTGGGGAACACCAATCTGCTTGCTGGGGAACACCAATCTGCTTGCTGGGGAACACCAAATCTGCTTGCTGGGGAACACCAATCTGCTTGCTGGGGAACACCAATCTGCTTGCTGGGGAACACCAATCTGCTTGCTGGGGAACACCAATCTGCTTGCTGGGGAACACCAATCTGCTTGCTGGGGAACACCAATCTGCTTGCTGGGGAACACAAATCTGCTTGCTGGGGAACACCAATCTGCTTGCTGGGGAACACCAATCTGCTTGCTGGGGAACACCAATCTGCTTGCTGGGGAACACAAATCTGCTTGCTGGGGAACACCAATCTGCTTGCTGGGGAACACAAATCTGCTTGCTGGGGAACACAAATCTGCTTGCTGGGGAACACCAATCTGCTTGCTGGGGAACACAAATCTGCTTGCTGGGGAACACAAATCTGCTTGCTGGGGAACACAAATTTGCTTGCTGGGGAACACAAATCTGCTTGCTGGGGAACACAAATCTGCTTGCTGGGGAACACAAATCTGCTTGCTGGGGAACACAAATCTGCTTGCTGGGGAACACAAATCTGCTTGCTGGGGAACACCAATCTTTTTGCTGGGGAACACAAATCTGCTTGCTGGGGAACACCAATCTGCTTGCTGGGGAACACCAATCTGCTTGCTGGGGAACACCAATCTGCTTGCTGGGGAACACCAATCTGCTTGCTGGGGAACACCAATCTGCTTGCTGGGGGAACACCAATCTGCTTGCTGGGGAACACCAATCTGCTTGCTGGGGAACACCAATCTGCTTGCTGGGGAACACCAATCTGCTTGCTGGGGAACACCAATCTGCTTGCTGGGGAACACCAATCTGCTTGCTGGGGAACACCAATCTGCTTGCTGGGGAACACCAATCTGCTTGCTGGGGAACACAAATCTGCTTGCTGGGGAACACCAATCTGCTTGCTGGGGAACACCAATCTGCTTGCTGGGGAACACCAATCTGCTTGCTGGGGAACACCAATCTGCTTGCTGGGGAACACCAATCTGCTTGCTGGGGAACACCAATCTGCTTGCTGGGGAACACCAATCTGCTTGCTGGGGAACACCAATCTGCTTGCTGGGGAACACCAATCTGCTTGCTGGGGAACACCAATCTGCTTGCTGGGGAACACCAATCTGCTTGCTGGGGAACACCAATCTGCTTGCTGGGGAACACCAATCTGCTTGCTGGGGAACACCAATCTGCTTGCTGGGGAACACAAATCTGCTTGCTGGGGAACACAAATCTGCTTGCTGGGGAACACAAATCTGCTTGCTGGGGAACACAAATCTGCTTGCTGGGGAACACAAATCTGCTTGCTGGGGAACACAAATCTGCTTGCTGGGGAACACCAATCTGCTTGCTGGGGAACACCAATCTGCTTGCTGGGGAACACCAATCTGCTTGCTGGGGAACACAAATCTGCTTGCTGGGGAACACAAATCTGCTTGCTGGGGAACACAAATCTGCTTGCTGGGGAACACAAATCTGCTTGCTGGGGAACACAAATCTGCTTGCTGGGGAACACCAATCTGCTTGCTGGGGAACACCAATCTGCTTGCTGGGGAACACAAATCTGCTTGCTGGGGAACACCAATCTGCTTGCTGGGGAACACCAATCTGCTTGCTGGGGAACACCAATCTGCTTGCTGGGGAACACAAATCTGCTTGCTGGGGAACACAAATCTGCTTGCTGGGGAACACAAATCTGCTTGCTGGGGAACACAAATCTGCTTGCTGGGGAACACAAATCTGCTTGCTGGGGAACACAAATCTGCTTGCTGGGGAACACCAATCTGCTTGCTGGGGAACACAACAGATTGATCTGTGTGTACCCGGAGCTGCAAAACTGAACAGTGTTTAAGATTTTGTCTGGGCTAACCAAAGGTTTTTTTTTAAAACTTTTTGGCTTTAAGTTCATGTTTTAGCAGATATTTTTAGATTTATATTGAACTGACCTAACAATATAACTAAAACATTTGTTGCTGCTGCCTGACAGCAACGTGACATGATAATTGCTGAATTTACAGTCATTCCCTCACTTCCTTCTGCTCCATAACTCATTATTTCTGCACTGTTCACACCTACTTGTGATATCCATTTTTCAAACAGCGCCTCACACTGATTTGTATCGAAATTCATTTACCATTGACTTGCCTAACCAAAGAGATATCATATATCTACAGACAAATATTCAGACAAACGTCCCCTGGTCTGCTCAGTTGATCCAACTAGAATATCGATATTATATCAATGTTATGGAGAGGTGTAATGACAATAGTGATGAGATATGAACTGTGGTGGTAAAACTTTACTGGAACAACTCTGAAAAGTTAAATTCAATAACAACCTGGAAAAAAGAGCTCAGACATCGAAAAAAAACTGCTCCAAAGATAGCTCAACATTGTTGCACTTAGTAAACTATTACAGTGAAGTGTTCTTCTGAAACTCATGAGGTCATCGGAGCCTTTTATCATACGGCTAACCATCATGTATTTCTCAACTTACTGAATGTAAATGATTGACTCAGTTATAATGTGACTGTGATAGTACATTTGTTGGGCCAGGTTTTCATTATTTCATCACACATTCTTTTATCAGTTATTTTAATAAATAGTTGATCCCGTGTCTGACTAAGCCTCCCCACAGGAACTTGGCTAGGTAGCCAAGTGTCACAGCAAATCAGTGCCCCAAAGCGGTGACATGGGATGACAGGACACAACTATGTGTCTGTGATTCCCATAAAATGAACGTGTGATCTGTCAGGTCAACAGAAAGACAATGACTGATAGACAGAAGGTTCCACACAGGAGAGAGAACAGATCCCACAAACAGAAGTCACTCCAAAATCCTTCTGGATCTTTTCCCAGCACCGATAACTATCATTTGTAGAGGCCATAAGACTAACATCTGCAAGTGTGTATGGATGCATACAGCAAGACAGATAGTATTAGTATATTTTCTAAGGAATAAAGTGGGAAGTATATTACCTCATATGTATTATTTGATGTTGTGTGTGTTCCTTTGACTCCATGAGTTGCCATGACAGCACGCAAATTGTCACCTTCCACTAACAGCTTGTACTTCTCTTTTCCACCTTGCTCATCAATATGAATAACAGCCCTGGAGACTTCTGGAATACCCTGTACAACAATCTGAAACATTTCAATTTCGTTAGCTGGACTCTCCCATGCTGAGCCATACATTTAAAAAAGATGAGTGAGGCACAGAAACCAGTTTAAATGCTGAAGACACTGCTCCAAACAACAATTCCAGCATGGTCAAATGACACAAAAAAATTATGGATTTCGACCAAAGAGCAGGAACTTCTTTCCCACATATTGAATTAACTATGGTTACAGCACAGGAGGCCATTCAGCCCATCACATCTGTGCCAGCTCCCGCTACCATTTTGCTACCCTACTGATTGCTGGCTAACATTATATCTCCCCATTGTGTTACTGACTGCTCTGGGCCCGTTTGAAAACAGTGCAACACTAGTGAGCCTTTTCTCTCCAACATCTTTTAGTTACTTCTTTTGGTTCCTATAACAGCAAGGTACACTTCATGCCTACTTACAAATTTGTTTCTCTTTCTTAGTTTTGTTTGATCTTATACAGGGTGATAAAGCAGCTACATCCAAAAAGTTAACATCTATTCTCTTTGCAGATGCGTGCTGTACATTTCTAACTCTTTATTTCACCTTATTCATATCAGTAGCTGATGTTCAGCCTTTCAATCAATCTTACCTTTGGCAGCTCCTCTTTCAGATATTGAAGAACATAATACATTGAACTTTTGCTATTTTCTCGCGGCGTGACACACACGACTGCTTCACCATGAACTGCAACATCGCCTGGTTTCACTCGTAGTTTTGAGGTGCAGATAGAGTACCTCACAGTTTCTGCATTCACCTTGAAATCAGGATGTCAGAATAAAATTAATTCCTTAATCAGTGTCTCTAGGAAAGAAGTGGAGGCAAGAAAGCTTTCTGAAAGAGAGGGGTGATCCCAGTGCATTCCCTATTTACCTCTAGTCTGAGGAGTCTGATTCTTTCCAGGGAAAGCTTGATGAGAATGAAGCAGTCATCGGGCAGGAAAACTTCTTCAATATATTCTGAAATCTGTAAGATGAGTAAATTAGAATAATTTAGACTAATTAAAATAAAAAGGCTTGCATCTAGTTACATATTTCAGTTAACGCATATCAAGTCTCTTACATGCCATAAACTGCTTCCAATAAACTAAATCAGTTCCACCAAGAAGCAGATGTTTTTGTTTTTATTAGTTTAGGTATGTCTTCACAGGTGCATGGACAATCTGATACTATCCTCAACTTTCCCATTTACACTGCTGCTTCAAAGCTCAAGTAACTTATGCTTGATGCAATAAAACTTACCAAGCTGCTTCACAGGGGCATTATAAAGTAAAATGCTGAGACACATGAAGTGATATTGAGGCAAATGGTCAAAAGCTAGGTTTAAATAGGTAGGTTTAAAGAAGGAAAGAGAAGTAGAGAGGTGGAGAGATTTCAGGAAGGAATTTCATAGCTTAGGGCCTGGGCACCTGAAGGCATGTTGTCAACAATGAAGCAATTAAAATTGGAGATGCTCAAGTGGCCAGAATTATGCAGGTTTCTCAGAGGGTTCTAGGGCTCGAGGAGATTAGATAGGGAGCGACAAGGGATTTGTAAACAAGGAAGGGAATTCTAAAATTGAGACATTGCTTTATTGGCAGCCAATGTACGTCAGCGAGCACAAGGGTGATAGGCGAACAGGACTTGGTGCAAGTTTGGATATGATGTTATCCAAGTTTCTTCCACTCAAGTTTAGAATATAGGATACAGGAGGCCAGCCAGAAGCATGCTGGAATAGTCTAGGCTAGTGGCATCAAAGGCATGGATGAGGGATTCAGTAACAGATGAGTTGAAGCAGGGGTGGAGTCCGGTGATGTTACAGAAATGGAAATAAGCAGTCTTAGGATAGCCTGGATGTGTGGTCAGAACTTATCTTGAGGTCAAATATGACACTAAGTTTGCAAATAGTCTGGTTTGCCCTCAAGGCTGTTGCCAAGTTATTGTGAATATTCTGACATGCTCATAGTGCATGAAGTAACAGTTCAATGTTTAAACCTGGCACCAAATCAAATTGATTTTGACTGGTGTATAATTTTCTGCCAGGGTCTTTGAACAAGACAGTGCAAGCAGAAATCATCTGAATAATTTAGCCCTATACTATCAATAGCTCTGGGTAATTCCAGGGTCTTTACAAAAAATTCCTACACTAACTATGTTGTTGAAATAAACCCCAATACTATAATTAATTTACCCATGTCAGAAGCAGGAGCCTGGTAGGAATGGCAACTATTGAAATAATATTTACACAGGAGGCTTGTGAACCATTTCTCAACCATGCAAAGGTTGACCCAATTACATCACAGATGCAACAAATTCAACTTATGATGTGATTTTTTTTAACTCTGCAACTGAGAGACCACCATTTCAGAAGTTCTCATCGGTGATCCAAATAGCCTGACAACAACCCAAACAGACAAGACAGCCATTAGTAATTTGATTATTAATGACAGCACTTGACAATGCACTGGAAGGATGACTCTGATCGATAAAATAGCCTTTTATCATCCTGGAGATCTAGGTTCTTTGCTTTTTAGGAAACAACATCATGGGTGATCAAATCCATTTCACCTTAACAAACCTTAATTGAACAAGATGTCTAAATGAGGGTGCTGCAATCTTCTCACTTTTCATCAGTAGTGCATTTGAGTGTGTAGAATGCCTCTGGCATTTTAGCAGCTAGGTAGTTCTCTTGGGTGAAGGTTACTGTGGCCATGATTAAGGGGCATCCTGTAGTACTGCAAAGGATTACATAGAATGCCTGGTGCTTTATCTCAGTATTATAATTTTACAGATAGAAACTTATCATTCCAAACCAACTGCTGCATATGCTGGCAAGAATGCAGGTGAATGAGAATTTAACCTGAAAAGTGCATGTTTTCAATTGATTATAGAGATTGACCTACTTCTCCTAGCAGGGTCTTTTCAATTCTTCCTTTTACCAGTCGAGCAAAGTCAGCATCATCATCCTGATCAAGATGTGCTGTAATAATTGGGGTGCTGCAAAATAAATTAACAGGTTAACTACATGTTTTGAATTCAGCTAGTTAAAGAAAATATGGAAAAAAAAAACTTACCCATGATCAAGTAATTATATATAAATGGTCGTTTGGTAGTAAAGAACTTGAGTATTGCTGAAAAAGACATTGCGTTGAAGCTTTTCATCTTGCATTTATTGTGATTGACCTGATGAGTGCAAGACAAAAAGCTTCAGCAAAATGTCTTGAATATTTATAAAGAGATAGTAGTCTGGAATTTAAAGCAATGCAACAATTGACTACCTTTTAGGAAATGTGTATATTGAATTTGAGGAACTGACAGTCACTTGAACTTGCTTAGTTCAAGTGGGGAAGTTTTGGCAATTCTTGACTAAGCTGGCAGATATAGTACAGGCACTGACTTGCTCCTCTGTTTAAATCATTCTTTTGGCTCAAATGAGGGCCACATCCAGAGTTCCATGCATTAATCCACGACTAGAACATTCTGACTCCCGTCTCGCCCTCATCTTTTCCCTATCCCTTAAGCTCTCTCCTGCAAACCTGAAAATTAAGTTGTGTAGGAATAAATATCCATGCAGGAGAAAATGGACAGAACAAAATCAATGATTAGCTTTTTAAATTATATTCGGTTTGAGTGAGCCATGTTAAAAACAAAAGTTGTAAATGGATGACAAATCATCCTCATGGAGTACCAGAGGATATTAACTGTAATTTAAAAACTTGAATAGAAGCAGATTTAAAATTAAGACTACCCTCAATGTATTATAACTAAAACCATGCAGCAAAACACAATCATATTTAGATTTACCTTATAGATTTTGATGCATTAATAATTTCTTTTATTCTGGGTACACCCAGGGTAATATTCATGGAAGCTACACCAGCAAAGTGGAAAGTCTTCAAGGTCATCTGTGTGCCTGGCTCTCCTATACTCTGTGCACACAAGGCACCAACAGCAGAACCTGGCTCCATCTGCGCTCTTAAGGGGGAAAATTTGCAAGAGGTCAGGATAAATATGCAAAAGATCATAATAAACATAACAGTGACTTCTGATAAATGATTAAACTCTTGGCAAAGTCCAAATACTATCTTTTTTTTAAATATGCTCGAGGTTTCAATTTATCAACACAGAACAATAAAGCTAAAAATGTGATCAGAAGTAGATAACTGTTTCCAGAGATAGTTTTGTCTGATCAGATTTTGTTGTAAGATTTGACCCGAAATAAACTGATTCACATTCAGTCTCACGCTCTATTTAAAATGGCAGTCATTTCTGTTCTGGTCTACAGAATGATAAACACAGGAAGCGGCCATTTGGCCCACTGAATTCACTTCTACCACCCTGACGGGCTGTGCATTCCAGATCAGAAGAATTCATACATAAAAATATATATTTCTGCAGTTTGCTTCTGGTTCTTTTGGAATCACCTTGAGCGTGTGTCCTATGGTTACTGAAACTTCTGCCACCAGAAGTAGTTTCTTATTAGCTCGACCAAAGCCCTTCAAGTCTTTGAACACTGAATAACTTCTTAATCTTTTCTGTTCTAAGTACAGCATCCTTTATTTCTCTGGTCTTCTAACGTAACTGAAATCTTTCATCCCTACTATATACAATAGAATTCCATTGCTCAGGGTTAAAAACAGAAGTTATTGAAAAAAAAAGGTATTGTGCTTAACATCTAAAGTGCTTGTGAAGACTGCCCAATCTTTCTTAGGGGTTTGTGCTCTATTTGCTGGTGGTAATATAAACTCCACTTATCCATGACAACTTCAGACACACACCCTACATAATCATAACTTTACCTTGGATGATAAATTATCAATTCTAGCTAGTAAGGCCATCGCAGAACACATCCCATTTCCACACAACACAAAACTTCCCCACAAAACAGATTTCACATCTGATACAATTCTCTGCAGGGTCTAACTGGTATGCACACTTTTGATCAAATAGTTAAGTTTACAGTTGAATCTGAATCAGAATTAAATTGCTTAGGCTGAACAGTAAGTTTATGGTGCTGGCCTTGGCTCAGTGGTAGTACTCTCATCTCCAAGTTAGGGAGGTTGTGGGTTCAAATCCTCAAAATTACAAAATGAAAGAACTCGTTTGAAAAAGGACTGCTCCTGCCTTTGGGCAGTTTATGTAACAGGACAACATACGCCAGCTTTTACAAAATCAGCTTGTGTCCATAAAATGGTTTAACATTTAAAGAAAAAGTTCTTCAAATAAAGCAAAACAGAAGATTTAGCAGCTAAAGTTGCAATTGTACCCAGAGAATACTTAATACAAAATAGTGCATGCAATGCAAACTATATCGTTAGAAGGTGAATTGGTGAAAATTTGCACCCAAAACAGAGCCACAGCCCTGCACATTTGCTTCTCACCTCATGTACTTGTCCCTACAGGTTTCTAGAAATTTGTCTACTTGCGTTGGAGTAATTCGGTCCAACTGATATAGAACTCGAGGCTAAAGAAACAATTGAAGAAGTAACAATTAGTTACTAATTGAAGGTTGGCTAAAAAATCTAGCCATACACATTTGTAAAATACATTCCGTTAGTACAAAGCAAAAATATTTTACTCGGTTCTCTTAATGCTGAAAATTCCAAAGACGCAACTTCAGCATTTGAATCCAATGAAATATTGCATCATTGAGATGAAAGATATTCTCCTCTTGCCTGCTTATTGACAAATGCACTATAAACATTAATTAAAGAATGCAGTATTAAATCTAATACCTCAGTAGTTCCATTGTCATTAATGCCGTATTTGTCTCTAGTTTTCTTAATCTTATCAGAAAAATCCTTGATAAAATTTCTGATTGCCTAAAGAAAATAGAACAGTCAGATTCAATATTCAGAACATTTTGTAAGAAATTTAATTTATCATTGAGAGTGCAGAATAGCAAAATATATTCCCCAATCAGAGCATATTTTGCAGGTTTAGAATACAGAGATATTCCTGGAATGTTCACATTAAAATTCTATTCAATTCCAAGGTGATCTGTAGAATATCTGATTAAAATACAGTTGAATCCTGTGAAGTAGGAGTCATTTATGTACCTGTTATTTCATGCATTAATGACACATTACACTCACTAGTCCAAGCTCAGTGTCATTACAGAGAACCTGTATGACAGAGGTTTTTAAGGATAGACTTGAAATTGGTAATCTAATCTAGAGAAATCTGTTTTTTGTGTTATTTCTTCTTCTAATTTTACTTCTTGATATTGTCTGTCAGAGTTGTCATTTCCCTGCCTATCCAAGAAATCTAGAGATTCTGAGGCAGCTGGTAGTATTTTTGGTGAGATCATTATTCACCCAGGTATACCATGTCCTGAATTGCTTTTTGGTCGTTTCAGCTCATGGGGATTGTGGGTGTAGCTGTGGAAGCTGTCCTTCACATGAGGCCCAAGAAAGATTATCTGGAGAAGCCTGTGTCAAGTTCTTTAAAGCACACACCATGCTAGTCAATACATTCAACATATTCATGCATTTCCACTCGCAACCAAGCAGCTGAAAATCCCAGCTACATTCATTCCATCTAGAAATAGGAGAGTTTTTACAAAGGGATTTCACTCTGATTGGCAGGGCGTGACAAGCGGTGCCCCCCATGAATCTGCACTACTGCCTCAGCATTTCACCACACATATCAATGATATAAATGAAGGAATACACGGGGTGAAATCGGACATTGGCAGGGATGCAAAACAGGCAGCATTGCATCAGTCACCCATTATATTTGCCTTCAATAGAACTAGGAATCAGCGTGTCATAAATGGGAGGCAAAGGCAATTTTGATTATTTTAAATCCTCTGCCCGGGCCAATTTTAACACCCCCCCCCGCCAGACTGCTGTATGCCTAAGTTTGCAGATCATACAAAATTAGAATGTTAGAAGACACAGCAAGTTATTTAGGTGGGAGTAAGTTTCAAAGGGAAGTAGACTAAGTGAGTTGGAAAAACTGTGGCAGATGCATTTCAATGTGAAGAAGTATGAGATAATTCACCTTGGAACCAAAGTAACAAATTAAAATATTTTCTAAATGGCAAGAGTTGGAACTATGGAAAAGCAAAGGGTTTTAGATGTCCAGGTACATAACTCACCAAAAGCTGGTGCATAAGTTCAAAGAGTAATCACAATGCCAATATGAATGCTGGCCTTTATCTCAAGGAGGCTGAAACTTTTAAAAAATTCTTTCATAGGATGTGGGCACCGCTGGCTAGGCCAGCATTTATTGCCCATCCCTAATAGTCCTTGAGATGGTGGTGAGCTGCCTTCTCGAACCATTACAGAATCAGAATTACAGAGCAGAAGAGGCCCTTTGGTCCATTGAGTCTGCACCGATCTACCTACCTAATCCCATTTACCACCACATTTACCAGCACTTGGCCCATAGCCTTGAATGTTATGACGTGCCAAGTGCTCATCCAGGTACTTTTTAAAGGATGTGAGGCAACCCGCCTCCACCACCCTCCCAGGCAGCGCATTCCAGACCGTCACCACCCTCTGGGTAAAAAAGTTTTTCCTCACATCCCCACTAAACCTCCTGCCCCTTACCTTGAACTTATGCCCCTTTGTGACTGACCCTTCAACTAAGGGGAACAGCTTCTCCCTATCCACCCTGTCCATGCCCCTCATAATCTTGTACACCTCGATCAGGTCGCCCCTCAGTCTTCTCTGCTCCAACAAAAACAACCCAAGTCTATCCAACCTCTCTTCATAACTTCAATGTTTCATCCCAAAAGGCAACAGCTGGTGAATCTCATCTGCACCCCCTCCAGTGCAATCACATCCTTCCTATAATGTGGCGACCAGACTGCACACAGTACTCCAGCTGTGGCCTCACTAAGGTTCTATACAACTCCAACATGACTTCCCACTTTTGTAATCTATGCCTCGATTCATAAAGGCAATTGTCCCATATGCCTTTTTCACCACTCCACTAACATGCCCCTCTGCCTTCAGAGATCTATGGACACACTTGCCATCACAGTCAATGTGGTGTGGTACACCCACAGTGTTGTTAGGGAGGGAGTTCCAGGATTTTGCCCCAGTGACAGTGAAGGAATGGCGATATATTGCCAAGTCAGGATGGTGAGCGGCTTGGAGGATAACTTCCAGGTGGTGGTGTTCCCATGTGTCCGCTACCCTTGTCCTTCTAGATGATAGCAATTGTGGATTTGGAAAGTGCTGTCCAAGGAGTTCCTGCAACGCACCTTGGCGATGGTACACACTGCTGCCAATGTGCATTGGTGATGGAGGGAGTGACAGTCAAGAGGACTGCTTTGTCCTGGATGGTGTTGAGCTTTTTGAGTATTGCTGGAGCTGCATTCATCCAGGCAAGTGGAGAGTATTCCAACGCAAACCTGACTTGTGCCTTGTAGATGGTGGACAGGCTTTGGGGAGTCAGGTGGTGAGTTACTCGCCACAGGATTCCTGGACTCTGGGCCTGCTCTTGTAGCCACAGTACTTATATGGCTAGTCCGGTTCAGTTTTTGGTCAATTGTAACCTCCAGGATGTTGTGTGGGGGGGTAATGTCAAGGGCAATGGTTAGATTCTCTCTTGCTGGAAATGTCATTGCCTGGCACTTGTGTGGCACAAATGTTACTTGCCACTTGTCAGCCCAAGCCTGGATATTGTCCAGATCTTGCTGCATTTGAACATGGACTGCTTTAATATCTGAGGAGTTGCGAATGTTGCTGAACATTGTGCAATCATCAGTGAACATTCGCACTTCTGACCTTATGATGGAAGGAAGGTCATTGATGAAGCAACTGAAGATGTTTGGGCCGAGGATACTACCCTGAGGAACTCCTGCAGAGATGTCCTGGAACATGGATGATTGGCCTCCAACAACCACTATCGCCTTCCTTTGCGCTAGGCATGACTCTAACCTGCGGAGAGTTTTCCCTCTGATTCCCACTGACCCGAGTTTTGCTCGGGTTCCTTGATGCTGCACTTGGGTCAAATTCTGCCTTGATGTCAAGGCAGTCACTCTCATCTTACTTCTGGAGTTCAGCTCTTTCGCCCATGCTTGAACCAAGGCTATAATGAGGCCAGGAGCTGAGTGGCCCTGGCGGAAGCCAAACTGAGTGTCAGTGACCAGGTTATTGCTTAGCAAGTGCCACTTGGTAGCACTGTTGATGACCCCTTTCATCATTTTACTCATGATTGAGAGTAGATTAATGGGGCAGTAACTGGCTAGGTTGGATTTTTCCTGTTTTTTGTGGACAGATCATACCTGAGCAACTTTCTACAATACTGGGTGGATGCCAGCGTTGTAACTCTTTTTAACAAAATAGTTAACAAAAGGTTTTTAACACTGGCATGTACCAGCAATGTAGAAAATTGCCAAGGTATGGTCTGTAGCTGTAGTGGAACAGCTTGTCTAGGGCTTGGCAAGTTGTGGAGCACAAAACTTCAGTACTATTGCCGGAATATTGCCAGGGCCCATAGCCTTTGCAGTGCCCAGTGCCTTTAGCTGTTTCTTGATATCACGTGGAGTGAATCGAATTGGCTGAAGACAGTGATGCTGGGACCTCAGGTGGAGGCCGCGATGGATCATCCACTCAGTACTTCTGGCTGAAGATCATTGCAAATACTTCAGCGCTATCTTTTGCACTGATGTGATGGGCTCCCCCATCATTGAGGATGGGGATATCTGTGGAGCCTCCTCCTCTAATGAACTGGTTAATTGTCCACCACCATTCACAACTGGATGTAGCAGGACTGCAGAGTTTGGTTCTGGTCCGTTGGTTGTGGAATCGCTTAGTTCTGTCTATCACTTGTTGCTTGTGCTGTTAGGCAGTCCTGTGTTGTAGCTTCACCAGGTTGGCACCTCATTTTTAGGTATGCTTGGTGCTGATCCTGGGATGCCCTCCTGCACTCTTCATTGAACTAGGCTTGATGGTAATTACAGAGTGGAGGATATACCGGGACATGAGGTTATAGATTGTGGTGAAGTAAAATTCTGCTGCTGCTGATAGCCCACATGTCTCAGGGACGCCCAGTCTTGAGTTACTAGATGTTTGAAATCTATCCCGTTTAGCATGGTATTTGTACCACACAACACATTGGAGGGTATCCTCAATGTGAAGACAGGGCTTTGTCTCTACAAGGACTGTGCGGTGGTCACTCCTACCTATACTGTTGTAGACAGATGCATCTGCAGCAGGCAGATTGATGAAGATGAGGTCAACTCTGTTTTACCCTCTTGTTGGTTCCCTCACCACCTGCCACAGACCTAGTCTAGAAGCTATGTCCTTTAGGACTCAGCCAGCTCGGTCTGTAGTGGTGCTACAGAGCCACCCTTGGTGATGAACATTGAAGTTCCCCACCCAGAGTACATTCTGTGCCCTTGCCCGCTCAGTACTTCCTTCAAGTGGTGTTCAGAAATTATTTCCCCCTGTTGTTGAGCAAAAGAGGAGACAACTGGAAGAAAAATACATGAGATGAAGGAGGAATGGTTGTTTCGGTCAAGAACCTCTCCTACATTTCTGTTTTTTTAACGTTGACTCTTTGGTTCTTAATCTTTTCCTGAATTAGTGCTGGTCCAAAAAAAAAACAATCACTAAGGAATGTGCAAAAGCAGTCTAGAGATAGCTGTACCTGACTTTCCATTCTTCATTATATAGAAGAATTGCTACTTGATATAGCAAAATGCTTGTGATCAGAAACTACGTAAAGGGTAGCAGGCATGAAATGTTTGCTCCTTTTTTCTCATTAAACTGGAAATTTTCCATCATGGTATTATGTTTTAAATGCCCCACACAGATAGTAACTTTGAACAAATCAGTTATAAGAAACAAAGTACACTGTGGACTAAGATAATTTCATTTGTTATAGGATTGGCATTTGAATTAAGCCCAGATCAATGCAATCACAGCTAGCTTCTGTTAGCTGCCAGGATGAAACAATTTTGGGTCATTTAAGCCCAGTTGTTTGAGGGTCTCAATCAACAGGGTGAGGTGCTGGAGGATTGGAGGGTAGCTCATGTTGTTCCGTTGTTAAAAAAAAGGCTCCAAAAATAAACCAGGTAATTACAGGCCAGTGAGCCTGACGTCAGTAGTAGGTAAATTATTGGAAGGTGTTCTGAGAGATCGGATATATAATTATTTGGACAGCCAAGGGCTGATTAAGGATAGTCAGCATGGCTTTGTGCGTGGTAGGTTGTGTTTAACGAACCTTGTAGAATTTTTCAAGGAGGTTACCAAGAAAGTAGATGAAGGAAAGGCTGTAGATGTTGTCTACATGGACTTTAGTAAGGCCTTTGACAAGGTCCAACATGGGAGGTTAGTTCAGAAGTTCAGACACTTAGTATCCATGGAGAGGTTGTAAACTGGATTCAAAATTGGCTGTGTGGGAGAAGACAGAGTGGTAGTGGATGATTGCTTCTCAGACTGGAGTTCTGTGACTAGTGGGGTGCCTCAGGGATCTGTGCTGGGATCATTATTATTTGTTGTCTATATCAATGATTTGGATGATAATGTGGTGAATTGGATCAGCAAGTTTTCTGATGACACTAAGATTGGAGGCATTGTGGACAGTGAGGAAGGCTTTCAAAGCTTGCAGAGAGATCTGGATCAACTGGAAAAATGGGCCAGAAAATGGCAGATGGAATTTTATGCGGAAAAGTGTGAGGTGTACATTTTGGAAGGTCAAACCAAGATAGGACATACACAGTAAATGGTAGGGCACTGAGGAGTGCAGAGGAACAAAGGATCTGGGAGTTCAGATACATAGTTCCCTGAAAGTGGCGTCACAGGTAGACAAGGTTGTAAAGAAAGCTTTTGGCATACTGGCCTTCATAAATCAAAGTATTGAGTATATGAGTTGGGATGTTATGGTGAGGTTGTATAAGACATTGGTGAGGCCAACTTTGGAGTATTGTGTGCAGTTCTGGTCGCCTAACTACAGGAAGGTTATCAGTAAGATTGAGAGAGTGCAGAGAAGATTTGCTAGGATGTTGCCGGGTCTTAAGGAGTTGAGTTACAGGGAAAGATTAAACAGGTTAGGACTTTATTCCTTGGAGCGTAGAAGAATGAGGGGAGATATGATAGAAGTTTACAAAATTATGAGGGGTATAGACAGAGTAAATTCGAGTAGGCTCTTTCCACTTAGATTAGGAGAAATAAACACGAGAGGACATGGCTTTAGGGTGAAAGGGGAAAGGTTTAGGGGGAACATTAGGGGGAACTTCTTCACTCAGAGAGTGGTGGGAGTGTGGAACGAGCTACCGTCTGACGTGGTAAATGCGGGCTCACTCTTAAATTTTAAGAATAAATTAGATAGATACATGGATGGGAGAGGTCTGGAGGGTTATGGACTAGGTGCAGGTCAATGGGACTAGCGGAATAATATTTTGGCACAGACTAGAAGGGCCGAATGGCCTGTTTTCTGTGCTGTAGTGTTCTATGGTTCTAACTACTCAAAGTTTGACAAAGTCGCAATCTCACTCAGAGATGGTATAGAAAGGTCAGTGCAGAAGATGTCTACACTGGTGTTGCACTTTTGATGGTGGATTTAAAGCATGCCAGTAAGCTAGTGCGGTACCAATGGGCATAAAAGGCTCTAATTCTCCAACATTTCCCACCAATAAAAACCTGAACTTCCAGGATAAGCCTGGCGGGAAACTCTGACTTGAGATTTCAATCTACAGCAAGACAATTGCTTGTGTCAGAAATGATTAATTAATAAACAACGAACGGTACATTAAAGCTAAAACAAAAACAGAATTACCTGGAAAAACTCAGCAGGTCTGGCAGCATCGGCGGAGAAGAAAAGAGTTGACGTTTCGAGTATATTAAAGCTTCCTGATGCAGGGGTACTTAAAATGACAGAGTGTAACTTATTTTATAAAAGCATTTGTAAAACAAGTTTGTATCTGACACATTGAGTAGCTAGCAGCAAAATCAGCCAATGCATTATGGAGGCATTTATAGTGAGTGAGATTCCGTAAAACAGAAATGCCTAACCACACAGGTATAGCCATTACCTCAATATACTTCTCACAAACGGTTCCAGTTAGAGCCTTTAGAAATGGGATAGGATAATCAATACAAAGAAGTGAAAGACAACAGGAAAAGGTTTCATCTGCACCTAATGTGCATTATGCTTTGATGTAGAGAGAATGAACATTCTGCCAACCTGCAGATATTCATTTTGACAACATAGAAACTCGCTTCTCTTCATAATTGCCTCAGCAGCTACAACCACTTCATTCTTACTCAGAGCTGGTTCACTGTGACACGGGTAAATGGCCTAGGAGGGAAGAGAAACAAAAGACATCAGGGGCATGTTCTCTAAAAAAAACAGCTTGCAAATGAAACCACCTGACACTGGTGTGACTAAATATGTACAACATACAGGAATATATTCTGTAAAAGTTAGTCGTTCATCCAAGTTTTACTCATGGTGGATCAAACATTTCCATGAACTATAACAAATCAAAGGGCTGTCTCCAGAGATAACAAGCACTTGCATGATGATTGTTTTGACCTGAGTACAAGGAACTTACAAAGTCTTTTGTCCAATGCTTTAGAAATTCAAGACAAAAAGTTCCTGAAAAAAGTGCCAAGTTGTTTAATTTTTTCACACATATTCAATACATATATATATATATATATATATATAAAAACACATATGAGAAAACATTTTCTGTTTTTCAAATTCCATTGTGGAAATTAATTAAGGGCATGTACTGTGCAACTTCTGTTGGACACTTCCTCTTAATAGAACTGAGATTTATAGAATTATAGGCTTTCTCTTATCCCCAGGAAGATCTTAATTCTCTCATTTGGTGTAAAAATTCAGTTGCCACACTGGGTATGGCCAAGGTGCAACATCAAGACTTTGCACCACAAGGTGTTGCAAAAAGGTTCAATCTCAACTCCGGTGAACTTCCCAACTCATCCACACTGTTGTATGGTGGCAATACTGAAGGATGGGTTATTACAGAGTTCAGAAAAATTCTTGTGGCTAGTTCAGCAGCAATGTGCATGACCTTTCTGTGACAGGATTAGCACCTCAGAGTCATTGTCAGCTGCACACTCCAATTTGAATGTGGGTAAGGCTCACTGCTGTCCCACAGTATCCTCAGCTCTCACTTATGCTTCCAAGTAGCTGGTAATGCACACCACCGGCAGGCAGACCCTAGTACCTCACCTTAGCTAAACTAAGTGAGGGTATCATCAGTTTTGTCCAGTGTAGACAGGGGACATTACCCCTCCAAGTGTGTGAAATCTGGAACTACGGAAGAGGCAGATAATCCTAACAAGAGGGCAATGGCTCTGAAGGCAGACACCAGCAAAATGTAGGACTCATCCAATCTCACTCTCCGACGACTTGTGGTTAGTCACTTCCATTGTTAGCCATGAAGTCTAATTGGGAAAATGCTGTTGCTTACAGTAGAAGCAACTGGCACTACATTGCATCCAATCCTCAGCAAGAGGAAAGAATCTGAAGAAAGTGTTCAACACAAATATAGACAGCGTTCAGAGAGAAGGCTGCCTACTGGACATGGACAGGTGATGCCAGAACAGCCAAGAAAACTGCATGGGTGTGTATGGTGTTGATAAGAGGTAGCAGAACTTGCAAGAGCAAATATACTTTTGAGTATTGCTGAAAAAAGGCACTTCAAAGCTTTTCGTCTCGCACTCAGGGCATTTCGCAAGAATGCCAATATAAGGGGAAAACTATTTATATTGTATGAGAAGAGAGTGCTGATTGGTTGGCGAGTGGACTCTGATTGGTAGAGGCATTGCCATGGAGAAAGCACCAGTGATGGTGACTGACAGTTAACTGTCAAGTATTGTTTGAAATTTAGATTTAAAATATACTTTGGGACAATCAATTAATCCTTCAGAGTATAAGTTTTACAACTGAACCTTTATCTAAGTTAGTTTGCACATTTAAGAATTCTTACTGACCTGAGAAAATCCACAATCTTAGAATGACATTTCTACAGTGGTGAAATCATGGTAGGAGAGCTACAACAACATTTTTTGGTTTCTACTATCGCTTGGATAATACAACTCGAAACGTATCATGATACAGTAATTTTAGCAAGTTCTTTTTTCTAAATAGGAATCAAAAAACTTGTCTATATATTTTAACTCATCACAATAAAGCTTGTAGCCAAAGGCCATTCTTTACATATTTTGACCTCAAGCTGGCAGAAACAGTTTAATCTGGACTTTGTAGAAACAACACAAATTCAAAGGTTGACCAAACTACACAACATACAGCATGCTACACATTAATAGTTATAAACAGAACATCATTACCCGAATATTATCCAGAACCCGCTTAAATTCTAAAGGTTCATCTTTGCCTTCCATAGCTGCTGGATCTAAGCCATCTCCACCATAGATAAACTGGATAATGTCACCGGTTGAGCTGCGAACAGTTAAGTCATACTGTGTGCAGAGATCCTCCAAAGATTTAACCAGGCGCCTCTAGAAAAAGGCAGGAACAGAAAAAATATCTTCAGACTGTTGTACACTAAACACTGCAACTATATTCCAAAGGTATGTTGGTATCGAACATCTATATGCAGATAAGTAAGTTTACACTTAGGATTATATCAGTTACAGAAATGGCTTCAAAAATAAGCAAGAGCAGATGCCCAGTACAAACAAGTTAGTCACGTCTTCTGTACTCCAAAGACAATGGAAGAGGATGTGCAATAAATACTACCTGTTTTGCAGAATGTACATTTTAGAATAATATAAAGGCGTACACAGTGCTAGAGTGTTACCAGGCCCGGGTTTGGGGGAGCGGTGAGGGGGAGTGGTGAGGAGGAGAGGTGAGGGGGAGAGGTGAGGGGGAATGGTGAGGAGGAGAGGTGAGGGGGAGTGGGAGAGGTGAGGGGGAGAGGTGAGGGGGAGAGGTGAGGGGGAGAGGTGAGGGGGAGAGGTGAGGGGGAGTGGTGAGGAGGAGAGGTGAGGAGGAGAGGTGAGGGGGAGTGGGAGAGGTGAGGGGGAGTGGTGAGGGGGAGTGGTGAGGGGGAGTGGTGAGGAGGAGAGGTGAGGGGGAGTTGGAGAGGTGAGGGGGAGAGGTGAGGGGGAGTGGTGAGGGGGAGTGGTGAGGGGGAGAGGTGAGGGGGAGAGGTGAGGGGGAGTGGTGAGGAGGAGTGGTGAGGGGGAGAGGGAGAGGTGAGGGGGAGTGGTGAGGGGGAGAGGGAGAGGTGAGGGGGAGAGGTGAGGGGGAGAGGTGAGGGGGAGAGGTGAGAGGGAGAGGTGAGAGGGAGAGGTGAGAGGGAGTGGTGAGAGGGAGAGGTGAGGGGGGAGAGGGAAGAGGTGAGGGGGAGAGGTGAGGGGAGAGGTGAGAGGGAGAGGTCGAGAGGAGAGAGGTGAGGGGGAGAGGGAGAGGTGAGGGGGAGAGGTGAGGGGGAGAGGTGAGGGGGAGAGGGAGAGGTGAGGGGGAGAGGTGAGAGGTGAGGGGGAGAGGTGAGAGGGAGAGGTGAGAGGGAGAGGTGAGGGGGAGAGGGAGAGGTGAGGGGGAGAGGTGAGGGGGAGAGGTGAGGGGGAGAGGGAGAGGTGAGGGGGAGAGGCGAGGGGGAGAGGTGAGAGGGAGAGGTGAGGGGAGAGGTGAGGGGGAGAGGGAGAGGTGAGGGGGAGAGGTGAGGGGGAGAGGGTGAGGGGGAGAGGTGAGGGGGAGAGGGAGAGGTGAGGGGGAGTGGTGAGGGGGAGAGGGAGAGGTGAGGGGGAGAGGTGAGGGGGAGAGGGAGAGGTGAGGGGGAGTGGTGAGGGGGAGAGGGAGAGGTGAGGGGGAGAGGTGAGGGGGAGAGGTGAGGGGGGAGAGGGAGAGGTGAGGGGGAGAGGTGAGGGGGAGAGGGAGAGGTGAGGGGGAGAGGTGAGGGGGAGAGGTGAGGGGGAGTGGTGAGGGGGAGAGGTGAGAGGGAGAGGTGAGGGGGAGTGGTGAGGGGGAGAGGGAGAGGTGAGGGGGAGAGGTGAGGGGGGTGGTGAGGGGGAGAGGTGAGGGGGAGTGAGTGAGGGGGAGAGGGAGAGGTGAGGGGGGAGAGGGAGAGGTGAGGGGGAGTGGTGAGGGGGAGAGGTGAGAGGGAGAGGTGAGGGGGAGTGGTGAGGGGGAGAGGGAGAGGAGAGAGGTGAGGGGGAGTGGTGAGGGGGAGAGGTGAGAGGGAGAGGTGAGGGGGAGTGGTGAGGGGGAGAGGGAGAGGGAGAGGTGAGAGGGAGAGGTGAGGGGGAGTGGTGAGGGGGAGAGGGAGAGGTGAGGGGGAGAGGTGAGAGGGAGAGGTGAGGGGGAGTGGTGAGGGGGAGAGGGAGAGGGAGAGGTGAGAGGGAGAGGTGAGGGGGAGTGGTGAGGGGGAGAGGGAGAGGTGAGGGGGAGAGGTGAGAGGGAGAGGTGAGGGGGAGTGGTGAGGGGGAGAGGTGAGAGGGAGAGAGGTGAGGGGGAGTGGTGAGGGGGAGAGGGAGAGGGAGAGGTGAGAGGGAGAGGTGAGGGGGAGTGGTGAGGGGGAGAGGGAGAGGTGAGGGGGAGAGGTGAGAGGGAGTGGTGAGGGGGAGAGGTGAGAGGGAGAGGTGAGGGGGAGTGGTGAGGGGGAGAGGTGAGAGGGAGAGGTGAGGGGGAGAGGTGAGGGGGAGTGGTGAGGGGGAGAGGTGAGGGGAGAGGGAGAGGGTGAGGGGGAGAGGTGAGGGGGAGAGGGAGAGGTGAGGGGGAGAGGTGAGGGGGAGAGGGAGAGGTGAGGGGGAGTGGTGAGGGGGAGAGGTGAGAGGGAGAGGTGAGAGGGAGAGGTGAGGGGGAGAGGTGAGAGGGAGAGGTGAGAGGGAGAGGTGAGGGGGAGAGGTGAGGGGGAGAGGTGAGGGGGAGAGGTGAGAGGGAGAGGTGAGGGGGAGAGGGAGAGGTGAGGGGGAGAGGTGAGAGGGAGAGGTGAGGGGGAGAGGTGAGAGGGAGAGGTGAGGGGGAGAGGTGAGGGGGAGAGGTGAGAGGGAGAGGTGAGGGGGAGAGGGAGAGGTGAGGGGGAGAGGTGAGGGGGAGAGGTGAGAGGGAGAGGTGAGAGGGAGAGGTGAGGGGGAGAGGTGAGGGGGAGAGGTGAGGGGGAGAGGTGAGGGGGAGAGGTGAGAGGGAGAGGTGAGAGGGAGAGGTGAGGGGGAGAGGGAGAGGTGAGGGGGAGAGGTGAGGGGGAGAGGGAGAGGTGAGGGGGAGAGGTGAGGGGGAGAGGTGAGGGGGAGAGGGAGAGGTGAGGGGGAGTGGTGAGGGGGGAGAGGCGAGGGGGAGAGGTGAGAGGGAGAGGTGAGAGGGAGAGGTGAGGGGGAGAGGTGAGGGGGAGAGGGAGAGGTGAGGGGGAGAGGTGAGGGGGAGAGGGTGAGGGGGAGAGGTGAGGGGGAGTGGTGAGGGGGAGAGGTGAGGGGGAGAGGTGAGGGGGAGTGGGAGAGGTGAGGGGGAGAGGTGAGAGGGAGAGGTGAGGGGGAGAGGTGAGAGGGAGAGGTGAGGGGGAGTGGTGAGGGGGAGTGGTGAGGGGGAGAGGTGAGGGGGAGTGGTGAGGGGGAGAGGTGAGGGGGAGAGGTGAGGGGGAGAGGTGAGAGGGAGAGGTGAGGGGGAGTGGTGAGGGGGAGAGGGAGAGGTGAGGGGGAGAGGTGAGGGGGAGTGGGAGAGGTGAGGGGGAGAGGTGAGAGGGAGAGGTGAGGGGGAGTGGTGAGGGGGAGAGGGAGAGGTGAGGGGGAGAGGTGAGAGGGAGAGGTGAGGGGGAGTGGTGAGGGGGAGAGGGAGAGGTGAGGGGGAGAGGTGAGAGGGAGAGGTGAGGGGGAAGTGGTGAGGGGGAGAGGGAGAGGTGAGGGGGAGAGGTGAGAGGGAGAGGTGAGAGGGAGAGGTGAGGGGGAGAGGTGAGGGGGAGAGGTGAGAGGGAGAGGTGAGGGGGAGAGGTGAGGGGGAGAGGTGAGAGGGAGAGGTGAGGGGGAGAGGTGAGGGGGAGAGGTGAGAGGGAGAGGTGAGAGGGAGTGGTGAGGGGGAGTGGTGAGGGGGAGAGGTGAGGGGGAGAGGTGAGAGGGAGAGGTGAGAGGGAGAGGTGAGGGGGAGAGGTGAGGGGGAGAGGTGAGAGGGAGAGGGAGAGGTGAGGGGGAGAGGTGAGAGGGAGAGGTGAGGGGGAGAGGTGAGGGGGAGAGGTGAGAGGGAGAGGGAGAGGTGAGGGGGAGAGGTGAGAGGGAGAGGTGAGGGGGAGTGGTGAAGGGAGAGGGAGAGGTGAGGGGGAGAGGTGAGGGGGAGTGGTGAGGGGGAGAGGTGAGAGGGAGAGGTGAGAGGGAGTGGTGAGGGGGAGTGGTGAGGGGGAGAGGTGAGGGGGAGAGGTGAGAGGGAGAGTGGTGAGAGGGAGAGGTGAGGGGGAGAGGTGAGGGGGAGAGGTGAGGGGGAGAGGTGAGGGGGAGAGGTGAGAGGGAGAGGTGAGGGGGAGAGGTGAGAGGGAGAGGTGAGGGGGAGAGGTGAGGGGGAGAGGTGAGGGGGAGAGGTGAGAGGGAGAGGTGAGGGGGAGAGGTGAGAGGGAGAGGTGAGGGGGAGAGGTGAGGGGGAGAGGTGAGAGGGAGAGGTGAGGGGGAGTGGGAGAGGTGAGGGGGAGAGGTGAGAGGGAGAGGTGAGGGGGAGAGGTGAGGGGGAGAGGTGAGGGGGAGTGGGAGAGGTGAGGGGGAGAGGTGAGAGGGAGAGGTGAGGGGGGAGAGGTGAGAGGGAGAGGTGAGGGGGAGTGGTGAGGGGGAGAGGTGAGAGGGAGAGGTGAGGGGGAGTGGTGAGGGGGAGAGGTGAGGGGGAGAGGTGAGGGGGAGAGGTGAGGGGGAGAGGTGAGAGGGAGAGGTGAGGGGGAGAGGTGAGGGGGAGTGGTGAGGGGGAGTGGTGAGGGGGAGAGGTGAGAGGGAGTGGTGAGGGGGAGAGGTGAGAGGGAGAGGTGAGGGGGAGTGGTGAGAGGGAGAGGTGAGGGGGAGTGGTGAGGGGGAGAGGTGAGAGGGAGAGGTGAGGGGGAGTGGTGAGGGGGAGAGGTGAGGGGGAGTGGTGAGGGGGAGTGGTGAGGGGGAGAGGTGAGGGGGAGAGGTGAGGGGGAGAGGGAGAGGTGAGGGGGAGAGGTGAGAGGGAGAGGTGAGGGGGAGAGGTGAGGGGGAGTGGTGAGGGGGAGAGGTGAGGGGGAGAGGTGAGGGGGAGTGGTGAGGGGGAGAGGTGAGGGGGAGTGGTGAGGGGGAGAGGTGAGGGGGAGAGGGAGAGGTGAGGGGGAGAGGTGAGGAGGAGAGGTGAGAGGGAGAGGTGAGGGGGAGAGGTGAGGGGGAGAGGTGAGGGGGAGAGGTGAGAGGGAGAGGTGAGGGGGAGAGGTGAGAGGGAGAGGTGAGGGGGAGAGGTGACAGGGAGAGGTGAGAGGGAGAGGTGAGAGGGAGTGGTGAGGGGGAGAGGTGAGGGGGAGAGGGAGGGGGAGAGGTAAAGGGGAGAGGTAAGGGGGAGAGGTAAGGGGGAGAGGTAAGGGGGAGAGGTGAAAGGGGAGAGGTAAGGGGGAGAGGTAAGGGGGAGAGGTGAGAGGGAGAGGTGAGAGGGAGAGGTGAGGGGGAGAGGTGAGAGGGAGAGGTGAGGGGGAGTGGTGAGGGGGAGTGGTGAGGTGAGGGGAGAGGTGAGAGGAGTGGTGAGAGGGAGTGGTGAGGGGGAGAGGTGAGGGGGAGAGGTGAGGGGAGAGGTGAGAGGGAGTGGTGAGAGGGAGAGGTGAGAGGGAGAGGTGAGGGGAGTGGTGAGGGGGAGAGGTGAGGGGGAGTGGTGAGAGGGAGAGGTGAGGGGGAGAGGTGAGAGGGAGTGGTGAGGGGGAGAGGTGAGAGGGAGTGGTGAGAGGGAGTGGTGAGGGGGAGAGGTGAGAGGGAGAGGTGAGAGGGAGTGGTGAGGGGGAGTGGTGAGGGGGAGAGGTGAGGGGGAGTGGTGAGAGGGAGAGGTGAGGGGGAGAGGTGAGAGGGAGTGGTGAGGGGGAGAGGTGAGAGGGAGTGGTGAGAGGGAGTGGTGAGGGGGAGAGGTGAGAGGGAGTGGTGAGAGGGAGTGGTGAGAGGGAGAGGTGAGGGGGAGAGGTGAGAGGGAGAGGTGAGGGGGAGTGGTGAGGGGGAGAGGTGAGAGGGAGTGGTGAGGGGGAGTGGTGAGGGGGAGAGGTGAGGGGGAGAGGGAGTGGTGAGGGGGAGAGGTGAGGGGGAGTGGTGAGGGGGAGTGGTGAGGGGGAGAGGTGAGGGGGAGTGGTGAGGGGGAGAGGTGACAGGGAGAGGTGAGAGGGAGTGGTGAGGGGGAGAGGTGAGGGGGAGAGGTGAGAGGGAGAGGTGAGGGGGAGAGGTGACAGGGAGAGGTGAGGGGGAGAGGTGAGAGGGAGAGGTGAGGGGGAGAGGTGAGAGGGAGAGGTGAGAGGGAGAGGTGAGGGGGAGAGGTGAGGGGGAGAGGTGAGAGGGAGAGGTGAGGGGGAGAGGTGAGAGGGAGAGGTGAGAGGGAGTGGTGAGGGGGAGAGGTGAGGGGGAGAGGTGAGAGGGAGAGGTGAGGGGGAGAGGTGAGAGGGAGAGGTGAGAGGGAGTGGTGAGAGGGAGAGGTGAGAGGGAGAGGTGAGAGGGAGAGGTGAGAGGGAGTGGTGAGGGGGAGAGGGAGAGGTGAGAGGGAGAGGTGAGAGGGAGTGGTGAGGGGGAGAGGTGAGGGGGAGAGGTGAGAGGGAGAGGTGAGGGGGAGAGGTGAGAGGGAGAGGTGAGAGGGAGTGGTGAGGGGGAGAGGTGAGGGGGAGAGGTGAGAGGGAGTGGTGAGGGGGAGTGGTGAGGGGGAGAGGTGAGGGGGAGAGGTGAGAGGGAGAGGTGAGGGGGAGAGGTGAGGAGGAGTGGTGAGGGGGAGTGGTGAGGGGGAGAGGTGAGGAGGAGTGGTGAGGGGGAGTGGTGAGAGGGAGAGGTGAGGGGGAGTGGTGAGGGGGAGAGGTGAGGGGGAGAGGTGAGGGGGAGAGGTGAGGGGGAGAGGTGAGGGGGAGAGGTGAGAGGGAGTGGTGAGGGGGAGTGGTGAGGGGGAGTGGTGAGAGGGAGAGGTGAGGGGGAGTGGTGAGGGGGAGAGGTGAGGGGGAGAGGTGAGGGGGAGTGGCAGGGGTTCTAGAGCAACGTTGGGTAATACACATTGCAGCAAATGGTTTGATTAAAGATTTCAGTCCAGTTTGTTCTAAACCATTTCCATTTGCCTACTGAGCAGAGCATACCCTGCAGTGTTGGCTGGTACCAAGGTAAAACCCAGGCTGACACCCACATGGTGACCAGTACAGGCAGAGCCTTTCCAGTGAGGTGGGCCATACCAGATATCATTCAACAAGTGGTTTCTCCAGAATGATCAGATCTGGTTTCAGTTAATAACTTGATATGTGTAGGATTCAGCTTGAAGAACAAATGTTCAGCTTTCCACCTCAAAGCTGGAAATGTTTTATTGTTGGTTGAATAAATGAACTTAACAGAGACCCCCTAGATTAATTTGTTAAAGCTAGATTCAGCCACAGCACAGATATACATAAAATTGAGAACGTGTTAGGAGGTATTGAAACACACTAACAGTTCAGCCAAGTCCCATCTATTTATTGGTAAAATAGTGAAGAAAATTTAGGGTTAAATTGTCTTCAGTGGTGTAAGTTATTCTTCCAAACAGTGGCATGTTACAAACTCAGACATCTAATTTGCAATGTCAATAAGAATTTCCTGCAAGTAAAAAAACAATAATGACATAATTGAGGTATTCACATTATCTGAGCTACAAAGATTCTCTCAAGAATTGCTGGTGCTCAACAGGGGTTATAATAGCCTTTGTCATTCACCTCCTCCAAAAAGCAAACAAGAAAAATTGCCTACTCTGAATAATTATCTGCAGGGTCAAATTCTCAGTGTAATTTACCATCAGCGTAGTTCAAGCATGGACCACATTCTGGTGCAGCAAAGATCACCTGGCTCTTAGGTTGAAGTGGGAGTGGAGAAGAGAAATAAAAATTGGTAGAGGCAACACAACATCAGGCTAAGTAAATGACATTACCATTCAATAGCATCGTGCATAGAATACTTAGTACTATGCACTGGAGGTTATACCACCAAAGGTTTTTTTGCCCACTGGAATGGAAACCTCAGCCAGGATAAATAAACATGCATCAATCAAAGATTTGGTCATTAACACAGACTGCTTTACAAGTTATGTATACTTCATTTTACAGATCAAGTGTGAATCGCGGTTTTAAGTGCTAGTACGAGATACTACTTCCAAAAACATGGTTCAGACTGAGTTGGCAAACATCAAGTCTGATTGTAGGAACAAGTCAATACTTCCAACTCGATTACAAAGATGTCAAATTTTGCCCTTACCTGCATGTATCCAGTTTCTGCTGTCTTGACAGCAGTATCCACTAGGCCCTCACGGCCAGCCATGGTATGGAAGATAAACTCTGTCGGAGTTAAACCAGAATAGAAACTGTCGGCTACAAAACCCTTTGCTGCTGGAAGCTGCACAAAGAAATTTGCAAATTTAATTAGAAGATACACAGTTCGCAAAGTAATTTGTAAATTAATTATTAGGAGAGATGAACATAAAGCTGAGTGATGACAAGAGCTTTATCTAAATAAGTAGGCTGCTCACCTTAGAATGCTTTTCAAAGTGAGGTAGAGATCTGTTTTCAAAACCATCAGGAACACGGGATCCACTAATCGCCTGCTGTCCTACACATGCAATCATCTGGGAGATGTTGATGAAAGACCCTATTAAGAGTGTTCATTACATGGGTTAATGCATTATGGGGGAATAAAGGACAAACACCAGAATTTATCCTAAAGGTTAGAAGTTGTGGTTTAAACAAATAATACAAATATACATAACTACCTCCATCCAGTAACTTTCTGATTACAACTGTGCAACCAGCGGACAACCAAGAGGAGGCAAGATGCTGTCCCGCAAAAAGGAAGCAAGCAAAAAGATGGTTGCAACCTGCTTGCATTCAACCTGAAACTGCAGTTATCCTGTTTCAGCAGCAGAGGCCTTAGAGCTGGTCTCTATTTACACTTAATGGGTTAAAACAGATTATAATTATAAAATGATACAGGCTAAGTTGTATACCCATAAAACCCAAGTGGGCACTGCCACCTTCTGAACCTACATACAAATGAAAAATATGGCGAATAAGGGAAATCTAAAACGAAGACAAAAAAATGCTTAGAAATACTCTACAGGTCAGGCAGGATCTGTGGAGAGAGAAACAGAGCTCATGGGCAGGATCTTCCGGTCAGTGAGCAGGGGTGGGGTCCACTCGCTGACGCGTAAAATAACTCTGGATGACGTCCGGCGTATTCCCGATGTCAGCCCGCATCATTTTCATTTTGAGGTCGACAGGGGTACAGCTAAGTCAGCTGTGTGCCCGCGGAACCTGTCAACGGCCTATTGAGGCCATTGAAAAACTATTTAAGGTAATTAATGGACCTGCTCACCCAACTTAAGGTTGGCGGGCAGGCCAGGAGCCCTGGCAGGCTTCGGAAAAAGCATGAAACTCTCGGGCGGGATGTGGTTTCACGAGGGTATTTAAATTTTTAGCAAATCTTTCAATAAAAATTATGGACATGTCCAAACACTGTTGCATGAGGGGACATGGCAGCAATTTTTTTTTATATATAATTTCCATTAAAAATTTTAATTCCGAGCCGATCGCCCTGAGGCAGCACTTAGCCTCAAGGAGATCAGCGTGCTCTTTCGCCAAGTGCATGCACAAAGGAGCGCACTCCCGGCTGAGGGAATCCCCCACCCTCCCAGGGAATGCATAGTGCTTCCTGGCAGACGTCACGCTGGGTGGGCCTTAATTGACCCGCCCACGTAAAATGACGGTACGCCCCCAATTAGGGGCGCCGACCGGAGGCGCGCCCGCTCCCACACACCCCCCACAAAGGGGTGAAAATTTTTCCCCATGTTTCAGGTTAATGAACTTTCATCAGAACTCTCTTCATAGATACTACCAGACCTGCTGAGTATTTCCGGCATATTGTTTTTATACCAAGTCTACATATTTGTTTTCATTTCTCTCCTGAAGGTGTGGATTCTTGCTTGGGGTAGGGTCCTGAGTTGCTGGCAGCCTATCAAGGCTTTGTTCGGGTGTGAGCATCACATGAACCTGATCCTCTCCTTACCTGATAACTACATGCAAGCACCTTTCAGCTGGGGCCAGTATAATAGCAGCAGCAGAAACCTTGTCTAATTCTCACTCTTAATCACTACTCAATGACTCTCATGGGCATTGTTCCCAACGTTTGCTGGCACTTATGGAGGTATACAGAAGTTTGAGTCAATGTTTCAACAAAGGAAGAAAAAACAGATTCACTCTGTTTGCTTGAATTTAAAGGTAAAAATACTGTATTGAATCTTGCCATAGTCATTAAAATACTAAAGAAATATATTTAGAGTTAACTTTTTAACATTAGAATGTTTTTTCTAACATAATTGGAAGATAGTAATAAGGGTTGTGAAGACTTCAGGGGCTTTTTATCTTCACTCTCAAATATCAAACATTTTGATTAATCCCTTATATAAAAGCAAAATACTGCAGATGCTGGAGATTGGAAATAAAAACAAAAAGTGCTGGAAAACCTCAGCTGGTCTGGCAGCATCTGTGGAAAGAGAAACGGAGTTAACATTTCAACTCCAATGTGGCTCTTCTTCAGAACATATTGGGCAGTTCCGAAGAAGAGTCACATTGGACTGGAAACGTTAACTCTGTTTCTCTCTCCACAGATGCTGCCAGAGCTGTTGTTTTTCCAGCACTGCGTTTTGACTCAACATCAATTCCTTTTGCTACATTTCTTCAAGAGTATTAGACATGTTGATCTGACCAGAGAGCTGCTTCACATAGTTTTGCGCACATATATATGGATATCTGCAAAGAAATGCACTCATATGCAACTACTTAAAGCAGAATTTTTTTTACTGCAGAATCCGATTTTAAAAAGTTATCTTACATTCCCCCTCTACCAAGTAAGTCAAAACATCCAAGTTTTTTTTTATTAAACACCCACTCAGTGTCTATTTGACCATACAATCTCTACAAAATGCATGTTCACCCACACACCAATGATAGCATTTGTGATTTAACAATGACTAAATTGTCCAGTTACCTTTTGAACCACAAACGGCCATAATGAGGGGGCTGTTGCTCTTGTCCAGCTCTCTAAGGCACGCACTGCCAGCATGGTCTCTAATTACAGAGAGCTCCTTAAGGATCAAGGCCTGAAAGTAGTGAAAATATCACGTCAAATCTGTTCAGGCAAAATACATGCAGGCATATTTTGCTTTCTTCATGAATCTATCATAGAATTGAAAACAGTGAAGAATAATAAGTTATTCTAAAACCAAGTATGATCACCTGAGATATTACTTATGTTTTCACACTTTAGGTAGAAGTGGCAAATGTGTTTTATAAACTCATTTCAGCAGTAGTGTTAAGAGAAGCTCAATGACCTGCAGTAAGAGCACTGCAGTCAGGTTTTTTGGGAAGGAGCATAAGTTTTTGAGATAATCAAATTATTAACTCTGAAAAATACTGATAGTGTTAACTACAGCTCTTGCAAATCATATGCAAGTTTGTAGCTTCAATTTTTTGCGAAGCATCATACAGACTAGATAGATGGGTATAAATAGTTAAAATGGTCTGCTGGACCACCGGAAACAAATTTTGATCACTGAATGGCCTGCTTTAGCATCAAACGATATTTAGTCACCAAAACCAGATGACCCCATTGAAGAATGAGAAATGAACAATGCTTTAAGTGTGATTTCACCTTTAATGGTGCCCAACCAACTTAAGGATCCTTACTACTCTTCACACTATTACAGAATTAGCATTTCTTTTTAAACTTTACTCATGACTATCCATATTACCAGTATCCAAGAAAGTTGATGGCAAACCAGTTTCACTCAAATTTTTCAGAAAATTTAATCACATCAGTTTAATTACATCAGTGTAGGTTTTGGTATCATATTGAATTTTCACTATTGAATTTTAAAGTAAAAATCCTTGTTAATAGTAGTAGTAGTAATTGATTGATTTTAAGTGTTGTTGGGGAGACAAATTTCTGGCTAACATTTGTTTTTTATTCATTCATGGGATGCGGGCTTCGCTGACTGGGCCAGCATTTATTACCCACCCCTGGTTGACCTTGAGGTGGTGGTGGTGAGCTGCCTTCTTGAACCTCTGTAATCCATGTGGTGTACCCACAGTGCTATTAGGGAGGGAGTTCCAGGTTTTTGACCCAGCGACAGTGAAGGAAAGGCAATATGTTTCCAAGGATGGTGAGTGACTTGGGAGGGGCACTTCCAGGTGGTGTTCCCATTTATTTGCTGCCCTGATCTTTCTAGATGGTAGTGGTTGGGGGTTCGGAAGGTGCTGTCTAGGGAGCCTTGGTGAATCCCAGCAGCGCATCTTGTAGATGGTACACATTGCTGCTACCGGGCATTGGTGATGGAGGGAGTGAATGTTTGCGAATGCGCTGTCAATCAAGCGGGCTGCTTTGATCTGGATGGTATCAAGCTTCTTGAGTGTTGTGGGAGCTGCACTCATCCAGGCAAGGGGGGAGTATTCCATCACACTCCTGATTTGTGCCTTTGTAGCTGGTGAACAGGCTTTGGGGATTCAGGAAGTGAGTTACTTGCGGCAGGATTCCTAGCCTCTGACCTGCTTTTGTAGCCACAGTATTTATATGGCTAGTCCTGTTCAATTTCTGGTCAATGGTAACCTCCAGGATGTTGATAATGTGGGATTCATTGATGGCAATGCCAATGAACGTCAAGGGGCGATGGTTAGATTCTCTCTTGTTGGAAATGGTAATTGCTTGGCACTTGTGTGGCACGAATATTACTTGCCACTTGTCAGCCCAAGCCCGGATATTGTCCAGGTCTTGCTGCTTTTGGACATGGACTCCTTCAGTATGTGAAGAGTCGTGAATGGTGCTGAACATTGTGCAATTGTCAGTGAACATCCCTACTTCTGACCATATGATGGAAGGAAGGTAATCGATGAAGCAGCTGAAGGTGGTTGGGCTGAGGACACTACCATGAGGAACTCCTTCAGTGATGGCCTGGAGCTGAGATGAATGACCTTCAACAACCACAATCATCTTCCTTTGTGCTAGGTATGACTCCAACCAGCAGGGAGCTTTCCCCGATTCCTGTTGACTCCTCTTTTGCTAGGGCTCCTTGGTGACACACTCGGTCACATGTGGCCTTGAAGTCAAGGGCAGTCACTCTCACTTCACCTCAGGAGTTCAGCTCTTTTGTCCATGGCTGTTGGTTCAAACTTGTAATTTCTTCATTACACATTACAGCCACTCTGTTCTATAATGCAAACTCATTTATTTTGTAATTTAACTGAAAGGAACATTCTGTACATCTTGCTAGAACCAAATATATTTGTTATTTCAAGAAAAGATGAACAAATTATTTACGAAATTGACTAACATGAAATTTGAAATGCACACTTCTTTCTCCCCACACCAAAAGGATAAACCAGCCCTTACTTCTAATGTTTCTTCTGCTGTACATCCAGGTTGTTGTTGAAGTTTGCCCGTGTTGAGTGCTTCAATGAATTCATCACACTTCTTATAGCCAGCATCAAGTAGTTCCTGTTTGGCTTTTAATAGCCCCTTACCTGGTGTTACATCACCAATACCAATAGAAAATCCTCGATTGGCTAGATTTTGGAAAATAAACACAAACATGGAAGATTAAATCTTATAAGTTAAACAATGTGCCTGCCATATCCCTACTGGACAGCTCAGCTTCCATGTCCCTACTGCACAGATATCCAATACACAGAATAAAAAAGAAAAACCCTCAACAGCAGGCATTTTAAGCAAAATATTTCAAGGGAGTAATTACAAAACAGTAATCTTATCTTAAGTGCAAAGTAATCTCAATTTAGTCATGGAGATTGCAATGTCATCTGAACCACTGGAAGAAGTTTCCACTTTTTAATCATCCCTGAATATCGGATGTGCTCTATTTCCTGCTGCTGTTTTGAAATGCAAAAGAGTTTACAACAGGGAATTGGGGAAAAGACTGCTCTAAAGTTTATAATGTTGGTAACAGTTACTGGTCTTCACTCTGAAAACCAGCTTCCTGCAATTTAAAACTGATTGCTGCTAGTCATTCAGTTCTATATACCAGATAATTAAAATGAAGATAGTAATGCTGCCCCCAAGATTACTGCATTCATGTGCCTCTAAAGGTATAACACCTAGGGCAGAATTTTGCCGTTGGCGAGCAGGGGGCAGGGCCCACTCGCCGACATATAAACTGACACTGGCAGAATCCCCGTCATTCTGCTCCATTTAAATTTTCAGGAAGGCAGGCCCACAGCAAAATCAGCTATCCTTTCCCTCTTACTTGCCTGATCATAGAAAGGGTCAAAATTCACTGATTGGTCCAGGGTGTCAGGGACAATTCCAATCCCAACGGTGGCCAAGCTAACAATATGGCACCATAAAACAAATTTTTGTAAAACATTTTAACTATTTGCAGCCCCTTGGTTAGTTCCTGTTCTCCCTCCATTAACCTCCACTTGGGAATTGTACCCAGTTGTTCAACCTTTCTTCCTCTGTCTCCTTCCAATGTGTTTCTGCTTTGTTGCATTCCTTCACTTCTCCCAGCATTGTAGCCTTAAGCAACATGATATAAGGCAATAGCATTTTATAGCCAAGTTATTACTTACATAGATAGACAGGAGCCAGTCGAGCAAGACGTGACATAGCATCTGCAGCCGCCACCTGCCCCCAGTCTCTCAGCAGGATGTAGAAGATGTTGTTCTTGGAACCTGACCCTAGAGTTCCTTTATCCAAACTCCCAGACATCAGCTCACTGTTCTGGATTACAACGACTGCAAGGTGACAAAAAAGTAACTATGCAAGGAAGTAAATATACAACATGCAATTGGATATAGGAAGAGATAGATCTGTGTGAAAAGGATGAGAGAAACATTGTAATAGTGCTTATTTTGTTCTGATTTGTGGTGAAGTAGTTTCTAGACAAATGTCGGCAATCAGAGTGGAAATAATGACCTGCATTTCCACTAGCATATCACTAAAGTTTCAACTGATTTTCTTGGGCTACAAAATACACTTCAATACATATACGCTTCTATCATTTGAGCACTCATTGTCTACCATGTCTATAATATTTTTATATCTTCTATATATCTATATTATAAATAATAAACATGTATATGACTTTTGAGCTCATCTGGATTATTGCCAAGTGAGAGGATCATCAGGCTTGATTCCATGTCAACCACCAAAGAAATATCTAACAATTTTATTAACATGTACACAAGTGTTCAGTGATCAAAGTCATGGAATTTTATTTGAATTTTCCCATAGGACTTACTCGATTCTAAGATTTTTTAAATTGACTGATTAATAGTTTTATGTGTTTCCTTCCAGCCACAAACATGACAAAAATTCCAAACAGACAAACTAGGAATAAATCTATCATTGTTGTCAGTTAAAACGTTTCATCAGGATCTGAAAATAGGCTTCAAAATGAATGTTTTCTAGGAAAACGCAGTTGTTTTTTTTCAAGTGAGTACAATGTTGCTGGTTGGTGTAAATCATTTATTACAACGAGCATCTTCAATGAAGAGAAATGGCCCAAGGTGTTTTAGACAAATCAAGTCAAAACAAAAGAGATACTGGGAGGAGTGTTGAAAATTTTGATCAAAGAGGCACATTTAAAGGAGGTGAGATCGGTAGAGGTTTAGGGAGGAAATTCCAGAGTTTATGCCCTAAAAGGTAGGGACACTAAAGCTGGAGGACTGTAACTCTGGAGCAGGCTAGACATAGAGAGGGGGCAAAGCCATGGAAGGATTTGAATACCAGTGAGTGGAATTGGTGCAGATTAGATAAGGGCAACAGTACATGAAGTTTGGAGCAGTGGCCGAAGATGGTGGCTCATCCAGGACTGAATGCCAGACGAGCAAGTTGTATTACAGGGCCAAAGGAGTGTGGAGAGAGGAGTGCTGAACGTCATCAGCCCACAACCGAAACCTGATACCTTGCCTTATGCTGGAGATGCTCTAACCACAATGGATAAATAAAAGAATGCAAAGGCATTCACAAAGCTGGGCAATAAAGCAGAATGGAGAGGTTGCGCATATCAAAGGTTGCATAAGGTCTAGAAGGACAAGGAGGGATATTGCACCATGGTCACAATCACAGAGGATAGCATTTGTGATTTTGATTAGTGCTATTTCAGCGTTGTGGTGGGGCTGAAATCAGAATGAAGAGACTGAAACATGAAATTGTGGAAAGATGGGCACAGGTTTGGGCTGAAGGGTTTTATCAGAAAGAGAGGCTGGCAAAGGGGCAGTAATTTGCAAGAACAGAGAATGCAAAGGGAGTGTCACTTGGACATGTGAAGAAACAAAAGATATGTTTGGGAGGTGTGGCTAGGCACATCTTTCGTTTCTTTATTTGTCCCTATACCATTCCCTGTGAGCTTGCACCATGAAGCCTTTTGTCATTTAATCACTCCTGCCCTCTATTCTACCACAGACCTTCCCTTTTGTTCTTCTTCCCACCCTCCCCTCATTCACTTGCTCAAAACCCTTTACATAGTTCACCTTGCATTGTCTCTCCAGCTTTAGAGGGGGTGCATTAGTGGTTAGCAATGAAAGCTCATCGATTGATTTCTGGGGTAAATGTGCTACCCTATGAAGAGACTTTTGAGTAGAATGGGTCTACAGTCTCTGGAGTTTAGAATAATGAGGCAATTGCATTGAAATGTATATGGTTTGTACAGTGCACGTGTCGGAGTATGTGGCCATGACAGTTGTAGGCATTGGGTCTGATTAACATGCCGCTGTTCCACTTTCAACCTGAAACACGTGGGAAACAGTTACAACATTATACTCACTTGAAAAAAAACAATATATAAAAGAGAAGCTCTTCCCCATGGATGGATAGAACTAGGGGCTTCAGCCTCAGGATTACGGTTAGCCTTTTAGACCAGTTCCTGTTCTATCCTTTACCAGCTAGCTTTCTGGAACTTAACATTCTGATCTAATGATTTGAAGGTTTTTGTTTTCAGGTGCAAATTTTATATGACTTACAGGAGTCATTGTAACAGAGGTCTTCGTCTTTTCCACAGTACTGCTTGCCCTTGGTACGCAGGTTTGCATTAATAGGACAGTCCTTGTTTGGTTTCAGAATGAGGCTAAAAATTTGCTTCCCTGTCCATAGCGTCACCGGCTGTAAGGGAGACATTATGACATTATCTTGCACTGAAGCATAGACCATGCTTAACACTCAGTCATAAATCTGGAGTATATTTCTTGGTAAATTCATACAATTACAGCTTCTCTCCTAATAATTGTGGCTATTCTTTGCATTTAACTATTAATTATGCACATGAATGGAATTAAATAACTAACAAGCAATATGCATTTCACAAAGCTGTATACAACTCCCAAAAATTAGGCATCTAGTTTATCTCACATCTATTTTATCAAAAACTTTAAGAACCATTGATATGTTAACTGTAAACTTGTGTTCAATTCCGAATGGGCAGTTATCAACAATGAAGACATTCAAGTTGACTAATGCTTCATAAGGCAATTTTAACACAATTCACTGATTTTTAGTTATCAACTCAAGCACCACATGTTTACAGGCTGACTTCAGAGTTGAGATAAGGTATGACCATGCAAAAAAAAGTCAATATCTTTTCTAGTAAAGGTGAGGGCAGATTCCACCTGATGGAAACTGGGTACCTGAGTCCCAACTCTCATATGCTAATCAAGGTATCAGGACACCATCAAGTCTCCAAAAGCTATTATTACTTTATTTGGACTCAGAAGCATCATGGCTCTCCTATCATGTGAAGGTCAGTTTGGAGAGGATCAGGAAGCCTCCAGTTACTTTTTAAAAAAACTGTTTTTCCTTTCTTCCAGGCCCCACACAAAAAAACGTAGGCTTCCTTGTACTAGATCCCAACCTTACCTATCCACAAAACCCTTCTCTCCACACTTGGCCGAGCACCAGTGAGCAGTGAAGGGCTGCCTGATTTTTTTGGGGGCTGGTAACCGTTTCCCACCTGTTTCAGGTTGAAAGTGGAACAGCGGCATGTTAATCAGACCCAATGCCTACAACTGTCATGGCCACATACTGCGACAGGTTTGGGGTGGCAACCCAGTGACAGCTAAAATCCTGCCTCACCCCTTAATTTCCAATTTAGTGACATCCTGATTACCAACTAAAAAGATTAAACTGTAGGAGAATATATTAACTGTTTAGTAAAAACAGACTGAAGTTAAGATTTATGAATCAAGTTAGTTTCACATCTTGCATAACACCCCCATTTGTGGAACATTAGCATATAGTACATTAAACATATACTGCATAAAACTGTCCACTTTAAAATCTGTGAAATAAGGATAAAAAGTCCTGCCCAAGCAATCAGCTTACTTAATTCCAACATAAAATTTTAAAGCTTTTGATTTTTCAAAATGGTTGGAAGGATCACCTTCCGGATTGCAGGAGGTGGAAGACTAATTTTGATTCGCTCATCTTTGCCTGAAAGAATGGAGGCAACGATCTGACATGTCTTTGCTCTGTCAAAGAAAGTGTCTTTCCTGGTAAGCAGATAGGCACCTGTACAAACAAAAATGAAATATCGTCTAAACAACAGAATATTTTCTTAGCAGTCATATACAAAGACATGAGATATATATGCAAAAATGGCACACGTTTTACCACATGACACTGCATATAAGCATGGAAGTCCTAAACCTTAGCTGATATCAAACGTGCCTAGTAGTTGCCAGTTTGAGGGTAGCACTGGTTAAAGATTAGGAACAAGAAAGCAGACCTTCAAAGGAAAGCTTGAAATTGTTTTAGGCCACTTCTATGTTAAATCCAAATAAAATCCTAAATTCTACAGATTGGATCAGTTTGTACATTTGCTCACTGGACACAAGGCAAACACTATGCCAAAGTTTGGAGACTTTTAAAAGCAACTCTTAGACTGTGAACTTAGTTGAAACAAACATAGATCATGCTATTGATATTGAGAAAGAAACAAAGAACAAAGAAAAGTACAGCACAGGAACAGGCCCTTCAGCCCTCCAAGCCTGCACCAACTTAGGATGTTGTTAACCAATAGAACAACTGCACTCATACTTAGTTACCTAGTCGATTAGGAAAATAATGTGAACAGGTAATTTTTAAAAAACAATCCAAAACAGCAATTGTTTGACGAGGATTTAATTGTCAAAAATCAAACATTTCAATGTTACTATGAATGAATGTTAAATTAACTACCAATAAAAATGTTAGCAGTGTTAGCAATAATAATTCCAAAAAAAATTCCTGCAAGGACTGTTCTGATATAAGACCTGAAATGTCAAATCGATTTTCTCCTCCACATATGCTGCCCAACCGGCTGATGATTGAGCGTTTTTTGTTTTTAATTAAGTTGTAAGATGTACTCAAATCCTAGTACATAATTGGTTATACGTACTTTTGGCCTAATATAATCCCAGGTAAGTTCACACAGAATGTAAATTCCAGTTGATTCACAAGGTCATAGACCTTTTTATTTTCACTACTCTTTAATATATCAATTCATTAAAATCCCAAAAGGTTGTCATGAAGATGCTCAAATCTAGCTTACCTGTTAAAAAATCCTGGATTGCAGCAATTAGTGGTTCCCCATTTCTAGGAGTTACCAAATTGGCTTTTGTCTAAAGGCAAAAGAAAAAGAATTGTGTGGTAATAAACTAATTCAGTTGTGACCACTTTTGTATGTATTCAATGCTCCAGAGAATAGAACATTGTTATTGAAACTAATTTGTAAATTAGATCCATTCAGGTAAACAAGGCAGCTTGGATAAACAATCTATAGCAGAATGCAAGTTGTAAACCAAAAAAAAGAATCTGAGTATCAATCTTCTGACTAAGATGACCATGATACTGAGGAAACAAAAATAAAAATAGCTGGAAAAACTCAGCAGGTCTGACAGCATCTGTGGAGAGGAAGACAGATAATGTTGAGTCTGTACGACTCTTCATCAGAACCGTTCATCGCTTCTTCAGTTCTGATGAAGAGTCATTCGGACTGGAAACGTTAACTGTCTTCCTCTCCACAGATGCTGTCAGACCTGCTGAGTTTTTCCAGCTATTTTTGTTTTTGTTTCAGGTTTCCAGCATCCACAGTATTTTGCTTTTGTGACACTGAGGAAGCTGCTTTAACAAGGTTAAGGACATTTGATTTACCTGAGTTTGTCTTCATTCCTCTGTTGTACTCTAGCTTCACCCAAGTATGTTGGTTGAAATTTGGTACTTACCAATTGGAGTTCAACAAACAGGGTGCTACTGGTGTTTTAACCAACATCTTTCCCAGGACTACCAAGTAACAACTCATTCACCTAATTTACCCTTTGTAGGTCCATGCTGAACACAGCTTGGCCACGTTTGCCTACCAAACAACAGTAATCACACTTCAAAAGTAATTATAAAGGCAAAATACTGTAGATGCTGGAAATCTGAAACAAAAACAAAAAATGCTGGAAAAACACAGCAGGGCAGACAGCATCTGTGGAGAGAAAGACAGTTAACATTTCAAGTCCATATGACTCTTCTTCAGAGCTAAAGAGAAGTAAAATTGTGGTGAAATTTATACTGTTTAAGGGGGGTGGAGCAGGTGAAGCTGGATAGAAGGTCAGCATGAGCAAGTGACAGATGGCCCTAGTGGGGGAGGGGACGGTGGTGGGAAAAAAAGGAACGAAAATAGGCTAAAAGGTGGGGATAAAACAATGAATAAAAAAGAAAATAAATTTTAAAAAATAAAAATAAGTGGGGAAAAAAAATAAAAATTAAAAAATAAAACTGAATAGTGAAAAAAGGGGTGAAGATGGAGGAGAGAGTTCATGGTCTCAAGTTGTTGAACTCAATGTTAAGTCCGGAAGGCTGTAAAGTGCCACCACTAAACACATCTTCTCTTTACCCTACCCCCACCCACACGTCGGCATTCCGTAGGGACTGTTCCCTTCAGGACACTCTGGTCCACTCCTCCATCACCCTCAACACCTCAACCCCCTCCCAAGACACCTTCCCATTTAATTGCAGAAGGTGCGACACCTGCCCCTTTACCTCTCCCCTCCTCACCGTCCAAGGGCCCAAACACTCCTTTCAAGTCTTCCCTCAATTTAGTCTGCTGCATTCGCTGCTCCCAATGTAGTTTCCTCTACAATGGAGAGACCAAATGCAGACTGGGTGACCGCTTTGCGGAACACCTTTGGTCTGTGTGCAAGCATGATCCAGACCTCCCTGTCGCTTGCCATTTCAACACCCCACCCTGCTCTCATGCCCACATGTCTGTCCTTAGCCTGCTGCATTGTTCCAGTGAAGCTCAACGCAAACTGGAGGAACAGCGCCTCATCTTCCGATTAGCACTTTACAGCCTTCCGGACTGAATATTGAGTTCAACAACTTCAGACCATGAACTCTCTCCTCCATCCTCACCCCTTTTTTATCTCCTTATTTCAATATTCAGTTTTATTTTTACATTTTTTTTTACCTATTTTTATTATTTTTAAAAATTTATTTTCTTTTTCACTCATTGTTTTATCCCCACCTTTCAGCCTATTTTCGATTGTTTTCCCATCACTGTCCCCTCCCCCGTGCCCCAACCCCCACCAGGGCCATCTGTCACTTGCTCATGTTGTTCTTTCCAGAGTGCTTACCCTAGTCCGGCTATTATCATATTCTGCTTTCTACCCTTAATGTCACCATCAACACCTCCTTTAGTCAGTACCACCACCATTAACACCCCTTTGACCTTTTGTTTATGACATCTTTGGCAATCTCTCCTTTGCCTCTAACTATCGCCGGCCTTCTATCCAGCGTCACCTGTTCCACCCCCCTTAAACAGTATAAATTTCACCACATTTTTACTTCTCTTTAGCTCTGAAGAAGTCATATGGACTTGAAACGTTAACTCTGTCTTTCTCTCCACAGGTGCTGTCTGACCTGCTGAGTTTTTTCAGCATTTTTTGTTTCTGTGTCAAATGTAATTATGTTGTAAGCATGTTGGGATTTCTCAAAAACATTGTAACATGATACACAAGTTCCTTCTTTAAGTTTCCTTGTCAATGTTCATATTCATAGATTCAACTACTTAAAATACGTGTTAAATTCCTGTTGATAGCATCCTGTTAATTGTTCTGGAGCACCTTCTCCTGTTATGAAAATTAGGCTGAATGACTTATAATATCTTGGTTCATGGTTTACTCATTCATGAAAGATAAGGATCCATTCACTACTCACAATCCTCTGAAATAACTCCTGAATTAATGAACATCTTATATGTATTAACCCAAACCTCCTCATTATTTCCTTAAGATTGTATGGTGTAGGTCATCTGATTCAGATGCCCTGCCCTTGAGTTTGATAATAGGCTTATTAACTCTGATGTATTATAAAACTTTGAGGCAGTGAAGAAGACAGCTGGCAATTCATTTGCTATATTAAATTAGCTACAGAAAATCAAATGTAGGTGATATTTCAGTTCAACTCCAAAGCATTGCTGTGTTAAAGAATATATTGTTATTAAACTCCACTTACCCCCATCAGAACAAGTGCTTCAGCCTTGGCTTCCTCAGTTTGAGGAAGATGAAGATTCATTTCATCACCATCAAAATCTGCATTATACGGTGTACAGACACACTCATTGAACCGGAATGTTCTGTGTGGTTTCACCTTGGCCTGAAATTTTTATCAATGCAAAAAAAGGGGAGAAAGTGTTGCAATTTCCTTTTATTTTGGTACACGTTACATCTTACAAAAGTTATTAGTGATCCTGGTTTCAGACTGTCATATAAATTGGACAGGGTTGGGGGGGTTGGGTGTGGAGGGAGGAAGTGTAAGGGTGAACAAATTGTACAAATTCTGTTTCTGCAAGTTGCAGACTGCATTTCAGCTAAATATATGGCTCGCTTTTTTAACTTTCTCACACCTTGCATACATGCCAAAAACCATCAAGAGTACAAAACGTTAGCAAGGTGTTAAAGAACACATTAGTTGAAATATATTTTGCAGTAATGTACCACAGAAGCGGATGTACAAAATCTTTTCAAATTATTTTTATGTACTTCAAATATATGATGCAACTGAAAAGACCAGTATTAAACAATTTGTTTATTCAACCAAAGGTATGAATAGTGCACTTTTTACATCATTTCATGTATTACAAAACACTTACTATATGGGCCATGATGCTGAGTTTGTGCAGGGACGGTTGTCTATTGAACAGCACTATATCACCATCAATTAGATGTCGTTCCACAATGTCACCATATTTCAGTTCCTGTGCCATCTTTTCCCTATTTCCATATCTTAGAAACCTTTAAGGAGACAAAAGTTAGGCAGTGCATGTACATAAACATATACAAAAATGAAAATCATGTTGCCCCTAGAATAGTAATTTGTGCTTCCACGAACCAAAATTTTTGGTACAAATATTGGGTAGCTGCTAAAATATTAGTAAACAGTAAGGTGCACTCGAAAGTACAGTAATATGCCATAACCAATACGATCACACAAAAGAGCAGTTTACAGAAAATTTCACTCTATAAGCTCTCGCTTCAAAAGAAAGCTGGGAAGATATGCCAGACCACATCACTTAACCTCACAATCACTCCATGGTCAGAACAGTGAAAGTGCCAAAAATGGCAACTTTTTCTAAAAAAAAAACGTTATGCATACATCTATAAATAATTGCTTGTGATGGTTAGTTCACAGAAAGTGGTCGGCTTGCATTAGTGAGCTACAGTTACGTGGTCAATCCGCACTGGTTAAATTTCTATGATACACCAGCTCAAAGCTTGAATCATCTATCCTGGAAGTCAAACCCAACCCAACACTTTGCTACTCCAATGTACTGCTAAAATTGCAAACTTCTCAAAAAAAAGCCAGCTGAGGGAATTGCAAAAAAAAGCACCAACTTCATCAAGTTTCAAGTCTCCATTCTGTATCATTTCTGAAAGAAAACAAGCTAATCTCAAGAACAACATTTAAAATTAGGATAGGAAAAATGTAAATCGAGATCCTTCAGCTATAAACTAAAACTCAAAAGGAAATGATCACCTCTTCAGATTTGTGTGCCGCTGCTGAATGAAGTTAGCTCCAGGGTGTACTTCAGGTCCATTGCGTACAAGTTTCCTCATGAATTCCAGGTTGGCTTTTGTGACCTGTTGTAAAAATATCTCGGTGAATATGCTTCAACAGATACTTTCTAATATAAAAAAAATTCTTAAAGGAACTCACCCTTTCGGGATACGTCAGGATTTTTGCCACATGCACTGGAACCGCTACTTCGTCGATACGCAGATTAGGATCAGGAGAGATTACAGTTCTGCTGGAAAAATCCACTCTTTTTCCTGACAAGTTTCCTCGAAATCGACCTAAAGTTTTATTTTGAGTAAAGAGTTACTGTTTAGTAATAAAAAATTCCTCCTGTATGATGGCTGTGGTGTATTGTTAGCATTCTGAGGGGCTTATAACCTAAAAAGCTTTTTCAGTCTGACAGACTGCAATAAATAATTTGCTTCAGTATATTGTTTTGTCTCAACCTCTGAACTTGTATGGTTTGTTTTTTGGGTGAAGAGGGTAACGACAGAAATCAAGATAGAATGGAATTTAATGAAGATCTAGAGATATTAATGTAGGAAAACAAAGCACAAGAAAAATTAGCCAAAGGAATCAAAAATTCCTGAGGGAAGTGAAACCAACCCAAATACAGCCAATCTATTTTTAAAAAAAACTCACTTCTATGTAGCAAACTAAAACTTTCCTGCTTCTTAACTGCACAGTTATTCAAAGAAATACACAGGAGATCATGTATTTTTATGGCACCTGAATTCACGATCCAATTTCTGAAGATTTTTCTAACCTCACTGGGCTTTGGAATGTTGTATCGGAATGCTGTAACTGCATCAATTATGGAGACACTCTAATGTGTTTACCTTATTGAGTCTAGAAAAGCATGTTCACACATTTATTTTGCATAATTAACTGAGCTTTCCTCTATTTATTTCATGACATACAACTTGCCTGGCTGAGGACAAGTGGTTGACTTGCTTCCCAAGTCTCTGACAATGTCATTAGATGTCCAACAAAAACGGTTTGGGTGATTTAGCCTGATATTTTTTCCTCTCATGTAGGAAGCTTATGCTCTCTGTTTCAACAATGCCATGGCAAGCAAAGGGTTGTGTGATGAATTCTGCTGTGCCATCCTTATGCATTTCTATCTTTTCAGATGTCGGACATAATTTTAAAAAATTTGTGAAGTAGCATGGAGATTTCACAAAGCTAGATCAAATCATAAACTGTAAACTAAATGCTTCCATTTTGATAAGTGGGTCTAGTTAGGGAAAAAACAGATTAATTTGAAATGTTAGCTGCTGCTTCCTTGATGGGAAAAGGCATCAGCCATTAAGATGCTTAGCATTATTCTCCTCCAATAATCAAAGTTTAAGGGAAAAATTACACTATTAATGGATAAAAGACATTTTCAATTGAATAAAAGATTATATAAAAAAAAAGCAAAAAAAACTATTGACAGTTACATGATCTGTGTTATATAATCATCCTTAATATTATATGGATCAAAGTAAATTTAAAAATATGCAGCCTTTGCTGCTCTGAGAAATCGAACGTCTAGCAACGTTCTGTACAACCCTCTTCCTTTTTCCCTCGTCATCAACGAGGATACCACTGAATTAACTAAAGACCAAAAAATGTCAAGTAATTATGAATTTTGTTTCATTCTGTTTGGAGATAGATCCTTCAACTATTTAACAGAAATAAGTTCACTACATTGCCAAGTAACCTACCCTGTTTTCCTTTCAGCCTCTGCACAAAACCCCTGGTCCATTTCTTGGGTGCCATATTGAGAGGAATGCCAGAAAGCTCACTATTGATGTAAAGTGCACATTGTAATTGTAGGAAGTCCCAGTCTTCCATGATCATCTGTGTCTTTGCTCCAGACATTCGATGCTGAGGAAGCAAGAGAGTTCATGATCTAATTCTGTGCTCTGGAGTGGAGAGCTGCTGATGGGTTTTGAACTGAAGTTTACAAATGGACTATACAGCAAGAATTCCATTATTTTTAAGTACAATTCCATTTCCCTCATTTTATAACCTTCACAAAGACAAAATTAAAGTATGTTTGATCTAACCATTTTCAATCCAATTCCATTGTACAGAGTCCCAGTGTTCAATTCATTAAATCTGCCTGTGCCTCTGTGAAGCAGTCCAAGATATCTTTTTCACATCAGTTACACTATAAATGCCAGTTATATCTGTTTACCTAGAACATCTTTTCTCCTCATACTTTAATTCTTTTAAATTTTCTCTTCTCTGTAACTTCTGTCTTCTATCACGCAAATATTCAAGATACTCACACATTTCTTTAGTGATATATCTCTTATCTTTTTAAAGCTTATGGTATAGAGCAAGATGAAATCCATTGTATATTGGGTGAGAGGAGAGTACTTGGATCAGGTGCAGATGACGTTGGGAACACACTTAAATGAGACAAAGTATTTGGGCTGGGCAGGACTCAAGTATAGGTGCCGAAAGGAAGTGGAAAATTTGGAAATGGAGTGTGACACCATGCCACAGATTGGGCTTTGGGGGCATCTATAGTATATCTGTTTGGCGAGGGAGTAATAATTTCCTCGTAGGGAGGAAGCACAGTGAAAAGAAAAGCAGAAAGACTATATAAGAAAGTTTTTTTTTGTGAAGTGCAAAATTTGCACAAGAAAGTTAAGAAAACAGTTTCCTAACATATGTTTCACATAGACTGGTCTATTATTTCAAGCTAGTGAAATTATTGAATATTAAAAATGCAGAAAATAAAATCACAGTGGCCACAAGATGGTGTGTGGATTTTGTTGAGAACAAGTCTGAAATGTTTGCATTTGTACATTATGGTGCTTAGTTATTATAATTATGAGGTTTAAAAGATCACCATGTTTTGGGACTGTGTCTTTAAATGTAAGGCAAAATGAAAGAGGTCATGTGACTGCTCTGAAGTCTGCCTGACAGCAAGCCTGGGTGGTTTTATTGTTATAGATTAAAGGGGTCCCAGAATGTCTTACTGCGAAGAAGATGTAAGGTGTTTACACTTGCAGACAGTGGCAGCAGCCTGTGTGCTAACAGTGAACTGGGAGTCTCCAAAGTCCCAGAAAGGTGTTGAAAATGTTGGCCTGTAAACAGTTGTGCTTTAAACTGTCCATTTACTTCCAAGATCAAAGAGAATTGGGGTCCAGGGATATAAGCAGCATTTCTACCTGGATACAAGATCCATGTAATTCACACTGCCATGGAAAAGCAAACCGAGGAAGCTATTTCAAAGGTCAGGTTACAGGCTTTCCTAAAATATTACTGAATATTGCAGACAGTTGGGTTAGTCGGGAGAAAGTAGCTAGAGGCCGGAAGTCTCTATGATTCACTGCACCAGAACACAAGCGGAAGCTTGTGCTCGTTAAGAAAAGACCAAATTTGCTAGGAGTTAAAACAAAGTTGGGAGATTCATCTGGCTTGCACGAGAGGGAGGATCTCCAGCAATACTCTCGCCGTGAAGGGCAGTTCTGGGGTTAGAGTTACCAAGCTGAGAAAGGAAAAGAACAAAAGTAAACCCAAAAGAGCTAAGGATCATTTTGGACTGATTCTGGGAGAAATTAAAGTCTACTTAAAGGGCAGTGAAACCTATATATGATAGTGGTTTCTCGGTTGTGCTAAAAATAAGAAGGGGGCTGGTCTATTCCGTTCTGTAGTTTAAAGTATAAGCTGCTTACAAAAATAGCCTTTAATCAATCGTGCTTTTAGTCTTTTGAAGCAAACATCTTCAAACATGAATTTGTTGCGTCATCCGTTCAGCTATTACCTGGAAGTTTGTATTTGTTTTAAAACTTTTTTTTAGAAAGTTAACGGTCTCTACAGGCATCATTATACTAATAACAAAATATATCAAGAGGCCTTGAACCTGCTATAATCATCCACGACTAATGTCCCAACACTATTTTGTTATCAAGTGTGTAACTTCTGTACTATACACAAACATTAAAATTTCCATATGACATGCATACAGACATAGGCAATGTTTGAGAGAAGGAAATAAAGCCACAATCACACTCGTACTTTCATTTTCATTAACCTGATACCAAATAGAGCTCCTCTTATGTTGTGATGACTCTAAGGGCAGAATTCTCCTCCCCCACCCCCGCTGTGGGGGGCAGGGGGGGGTTGTGCGGGGGCAGGCACGAACCTGATCGGTGCCCCTGATTGGGTCCGTGCCACTATTTTACATGGGCATGTGCGCAAAAGAGTGCAGAAATCTCCCTGAGGCACAGAGGTGCCTCAGGGAGATTAGTTTAAATTTTAAACATCGAAATAAAGAAATTAAAAACTTTTAAAACATGTCCCCTCATGAACTGGGACATGCGAATGAAGTTTTAAAAATTTTTTTACTGAATTTTTAAACACTTCATGAAACCTCATCCCGCCCGTGGATGAGGTTCCATGAAAAATGCGAAGGCCACTTGGGCTCTTCGCCTGCCCCCCAACCTTACGGTTGGGCGGGCAGCTCATTTTATTAATTCAATTGGTTTTTAACAGCCCTTAATAGGCCTTTGACAATTCAGCAGGCGGGCAGCAGAGTCAGTGAGCGGGTCCCACCCCCGCTCATTGACCCAAAAATTCCTCCCTAAGTAAACTTTGGAACATCAAAACTATTTCCTTCAGTCTTCTCCAGGGAATATTGCTCTGAATCAGACTTAATGCTAAAGGGATTTTCACTGCAATGGTCCGAGTTCAAATACAGCCCATTCTAACAGTCTGGAAGTCTGGTCTCTGGCTGCTCGTAACACACAATCTGTAGAATAAAGCCAGCCAGGATTAAGCACAAACTGCAATATGAAATAGATAAAACCCGGTAGGAGGGCTTCTTCGAAGAAATAGAGATTGCTGCAGTTGGGTGGGGTGATGGGGAGAAAGACAACTAATCGAACTTAGGTCAAGAACCAACTGAGTAAAAGATAGCTTCATTTTGCATTTGGGCATGCTCAATACCGATACTATTTGTAAAAATCTTCCATTTCCAAGATTCCTCAAGCAGAGACAAAATTATGCCCAAAAATCAATGTAACACAAGCACATTTCCTGTGGCGTTACGCACAAGTCAGAAGATGTGCCTCTTACAAGGACTGGAACAATATAGCACAGCCCAATATATTATTCCACAGTTGGGGAAATATCTGTCCTTTTAGTGTTCTTAAATACAGACATACTTTGGCAAAGCATACTTCACCCTCTTGATGCTAGTGAAATTTCTTTGGAATTATCAGTTTCTTGTGCTTTTTATGTATAAAAATGTAAATTTTAGATCAATAAGAATTTGCATTCATATAAAATTTGTAGCTTAAGTAGAATACCTCAATTCTGAAGGATGTCTAAATTTGCATAGGGACTTAAGAAAATCAGTTATTTGAATAATGTACCATCTTATAATGCATATGGGGAGACAATTCTCTTAAGTCAAATAAATTCTAATATTCAAACAATTCAAATTGCAAGGTTATTTAATTTGACTACACAGTCCAACATTTAATCTATTTGTCTTAATTCCTACCACTGACATGAAAGAAGCTACTTTGTAAGAACTGGAAATACACAGGGTATAATGGCTGTTGGGTAAGAGTGGAAACCTTTGTTAATTTATCTTTAACTTACCAAGAGCACTGAGGAAAGAGTCAATTGTTAATATCTATATTAAACGTTACACATTTTTGACTACAGGTTACAGACCATTCCTACATATAAAACCAAAAGGTAGGTATGGAACAAATATACTCTAGGGACAGCGACAAGCTTACATCTGTTTAGGCTGATCTTAGCTAATGCTTTACATTTACAGAAACTGTCTTTTTAAGAAAAAAATATTTGGGATCTGTACTACTTATTTTAGAACCCTGTTAAGGATGCAAAATGTAATTGTTATTATATTGTAGCAATGATCAGTCCACTTCAGTTCCACGTATTAAACAGTACATGCTCATCAGCAAATATTACATCATAATGCTGTACAAAATGTTAATACTAGAAACATGGCCTGACCTTTTTAATCACATCATTTAGGAAGATAATTTCTGTCAGCTTCATGGTTAGATCATCTTCATTAGTCCCCGATTTCAGGTCACTGACCACTGAAGGCCTGATACAAAGTGGAGGAACCAATAATCGAGTAAGGACTAAGTCTGCAGGCTTCCCTGCTTCCAGGTTCATAAGAAGCAATGGGATATCTTCTGAGGGAATTCTTTTAAATATGTTTAACACCACAAGAGGGTTTAAATTCTCCTGAAAGGTGAAGAGATAGCAAGTTGTACTTTTAAAATACATTTCTTTCAGATTTCGGTGATGTATAATCAATGCTACATTTAGAAATCTGCAAACAAACTTTAACTTTTAAGAAAATGATGTACTGTAATGAAGTACAGATTAAAGTATATATCAAAGATGTTTGTGCTTTGCACAATGTACATACCTGTCAATACTCAAGATAAAACATCAGCTTCGTGAATACCAAACAAAATTTCTTACTCATACATTTCCAGAATTGCTTTATCCAACTCAGGGTCGTGCGTAGTCGGAACCTATCCCGACAGGCAATGAGCGCTAGGCGGGGTACACTCAGCCCAGGAGAGGATGCAAGTCCATCACAGGGAAAACACTCACGCACACTAAGGGGAAATATACTGTAGCTAATCCAACTAACCAGCACGTCTTTGGTCAGTGGAAGGAAACTGGAGCACCTGACAGAAACCCAAGCAAACACAAGCCGAACGTGTGATCTCCACACAGACATCCGAGGTCAGAATTGAACCCGGGTCCCTGGAGCTGTGAGGCAGCAGCACTAACCACTGTGCCACCATGCCGCCCAAAATTTATAAACACTAATAAATAGATTTACTAAAATTAGAATGTTAAAGTTAATTTTATTGCAGAGTTGATATTCTCCTTAATGAATTGTTATATTGATTGCTGGGCAGCTTCACAAACATAATTCTCACATTACCTAATGAAACAACCGTACCAATCCACTGAACTAATAAAATGATCCAAGAAAGTTGATTTTGGTAATAAGAAGCAGAATTTGTATTCAAGAATTTGAATACCACAATACTAACTTGAGCTCTTCCAAGCAATGCCTCCACCTCTTTGTTATGTTCTATGGCTATATCAAAAGACTGTAGAAAATCTGATACCACAGGATCCATCACTTTCTTATTTGTCTTGTACTTTTCGTGAATAATTTTCAATAAGCCACATTTTTTCACAGGACCTATTTAAAACAAAGTGCCAATATTTTTAACTTGTTAGAACATTGAAATACAAATAGCTGACCATTTTGAGATAAGGGCATAACAAATTTTTAAGTACTTGGGATTTATATAATGCTTTATTACATTTCAGAAGTGCCCCAAAACACTTCAACTTGAATAAATTACATTGTACACTCACAATATGGCGTTGTCAAACGGCAAATCCCCAATAAAGAACAACGTGGTGAATGAACAGTTAAACCCTTTTCTGGTGGTCTCGGGTGAGGCAGGGATGTTGAAGGGACAACCTATTCTTTAAATTTCCTTGTCTGTATTCAATAAAGTCCTGAATGAACTATAAGAACAGGTAAAGGGGGCCTCACTTTAATGTCTCATCCAAAGGACAGTGCCTTTGGTAATGTTGCCTTCCTTCAGCACTGGAGTATTAACCTAAATTACCTGCTCAAGCCTCAGCGTGGAACTTGAACCTATGACTGTCTGGCTTAGAGACAAAACTACTACCAAGCTGACACTTCATAAAGTCAGCGATTTTAAAACTGATTTATTTTTCATATGCAGAACATTTCAGTTACAGAATATTTATTTTCAGGCAGGGATCCTGTTGAAAAATAAGAACAGTTCATTTGGTTGACTTCCTTCTTAACTTGAAGAACCTTCAAAAGTGTGTTATCAATGCAAGATTTTCTGATTGGATATGAGGTTTCTTATCAGATGCTACTGACAAGTACAAGTAAAGCTTTCTTTTTAAAAGATTACCAGTCTAATCAAGATTCTTCTGTACCCTGCCCAAATGCCCGCTGTCAAGATGTTCAATTGTTTACAGGCAGTCATTACTACATTTTGATAACATACTACATTCATAATTCAGAAGTATTCCTCAATCTCTCGTATCAGCTATCTAGCCAATTCAGAATTATGGAAAGGTTTGTGTTATGGAATCTTCTGTTACAAACTGGAGTACAATTTGAACTAATATCAATTTTCTTTTTAACATTCAATCTGTCTGTGTTGAATTCCAGCACAATTCACAAGTAAATAATGGAACATGGAGTGCATCTCACTGCACCACCCAGCTATATTCCATAGCTTACAACAGTCATTTTAAAAAAACATTAACATGTAATCACTCTGATCCATAAAAAGGCAGAAAAATGGTTGATATAGTAACTGAAACTTTAATATTTTTTCCATAATTAATTGGATACCAGTAGTTTTACAATGGGCTCCTACCATTGAAGGATCCACAACATTGACAGAAGGTCTTTTTCCTACATTTTTCAGAGACTTTCTTTTTTAGGCCTCGCTTCTGAAGATAAGTTAAACCAGGTCGTTTCAATGTATCTAGAAACAGCTTCTTTTCTTCTTGAGACAGCATGATGTGAGAACATGTTTTACAGATCATCTGGGAAAAGAAAACATAGCAAAGCATGATCAGTTCAAATCATCAGCCTTCTGGACAGCTGCATGCAGTCTGTATGCAAGACACAGTGGGCTGGATTTTTAATCCAGCGTTGGGAAGTGGACATGGGGACAAGTTCCAGGTCCTGATCCAGCATGATGTGCTTTAGACATGCCAAATGCAATTTTCAATGCTCCAGCCAATTAAAGACCAAGGAGCAAGCTCACTGTCCAATCAGGGACATGGGCAGGCTCCTGACATTGGAGGGCCAATAGGTGGTCCTGCAGCACTCAGGTCAGCAACCCCACTGGTTGAAGTGAGGACTGCAGATCGGGACATGCCTCCAGTTGTATTTCACTGCCTGCAAGGTTAACTTATTTTTAAAAAAAGTCTCAGCTGCCTGGCTGTGATCCTGGACGGGTAACCCTTCTCAGGGATGGCCAGTGATGGCCTGGCTACCGTTATGGGTCGGGAGGGGGAGAAATTGGGTTGCCCATTGCTTGATCCATCGTGGTCCAGTACGATGTGGGTTGCCAGCACTGCTGACTGGAAATCTATAGAATTGTCCTCATAATGGGCTGCTGATCTGACCCTGAGCCTGATTCTTCTGATCTTTCAAAATGGCCTATAGTCAGGATCATGGCAGAGAAATGGCATGCAGGCCAGCAGTGCCAAATTGTGTGTCCGCCCACGTTTCTTAAAGTCCAGCTCAGTCAAATCTGTATAAACTAACTCAAAAAGACATTCATTGGGACCGAAAAAACTTGCATAGTGAAATATACAGGGAGCACTCTGTTTAGCATGAACACTCCAAATTACAAACTAACGAAAAGTCTTCAATGCAGCAACAGCTTTTAGAACTTAAAAAGAAAAGCACACAGGTCAGTGTGAGGGTGCAGTGGTTTGGGGAAAGAAACAGTTATTATTGAAGGGGGTCTTCTTCATCCAGCCACTGGGAAACCACTCCGCCTTTGGAATTGAATTCATGCTATGTCAGGGATAAAACTGTTTCCTGGTACTGGGTAAATAGCTTTCCATTCATCAAAACCTATATCTTTCACAAAACACATTGTTGCTCACACCGGCCTCCCTGCAAACAGTGAGAGGGGACATCTTTTCTTGAATCCATACTGTGTCCAGACACTCATCTTGTGGCTGCTCACAGCTCCTCTCTCCCTGCCATTGTCTTCCTTCCTTCAATTTCTGATAGTGGATCTGCTCCTTTGAGGAGTTTTGGTTTAGGGGGTTAAGATGGATGGCTGTCGAGGTCTCCCTGCTGCTCTAGTGAATTGAGCAGCTCATAAAACCCACCTAACATTGTCTTCCTGCACACTCACTGCTCAACCAGAAAACTGCAGCTTCACTGCGAATGTGGTCTGTTGTGCTTTTCTTTTCAAATGCTCTCAATCTGTTCAAAATCTTGCCTTCACAAGCTTCAATGGCACAGCCTGCCATCTCGTTTCTGCTTTTTTGCCCTATGACTGCGCTAATGCTGGTTAAGTAGAACTAAAAGACCCAGTCCTATAGTCTCTGCTCCAAACAAGAGCAGCTTGAAACCAAACAGGAACTTAGACTGTTAAACTAACTGAATTGAGCTGAACACTGGTGAGGGGCTCTTAGTAATGCTGCAGCTGATTATGTGCTAATCATAGGCCTGAATCTTCTGAGGAATGGTAATCACCAATGACTGACACTCCGTTCTCACCTTTCTGCGCAATGCTGGAGCTGAATTGTTGAACCTCCTGTCCTGGTTTCTCCAAAAATGCGGAGTGTATCTGAAATGGTACGGAAATTGTAGCGCTGGACCGTCGGAGGAAGGCAAGCCACGTCCCTTATTTAGGGCACTAGCTGGTAAGCAAAGAGTTTAAATGTCCCAAAGCTTCTTTAAAAAGCTACGGAGAGAAGGTGGGTGGCTGAGGTAAGGAGGTAGGGATGCGGGTGGGGAGGTGGGTATGGCGACAGGTGGATGAGTGGGGTGGGCTGAGAGGTAGTTGGGCCCGGACGGGCTGTCAGGTCGGGCAGGGAAAATCAGGTGGTGGATCAGGTCCAGTCAGGGCAATCCGGAGGTTGGGTCGGGGTGGGGGGGGGGTCAGGCGTTACGGTCAGTTTAGGATAGAGTGGGGGATTCAAGGGCAGAGGGGTCAGTGAAAGCGATTGGATTAATTGTATAGTTACCCAGATGTTACAACTAGGTTTTAATCTAACAAACATTTCCTGGGTAACTATCCAGGTAAGTAAACGAAGACTGTCCGAAGTCTCCAATTAAATCAGAGTTGGAGAATTTTTTGTGAGTCCTGGGGAACAGGGAAATTGCCCATCAAAAGTTCAAACTTCCCCAGTAAATCCCACGGAGTCAGTGTACTGGGACATCCATGGGGTCCCGTAGTGGATCTTCCAGGATATGCCCGGTCTCTGACAATCCGGAGGCTGGAAGATGTGGACCTATATTTCAGTTGATTCTTCAAGATTGCTGGAAACATTTTTACATTACATAAAATGACCATTTTGAAAATAAGGACACCTGTAAATAAGGCATATAGTTTTGTCTTTGCTCAAACGCAGGTACATCCATCAAAGTGAATAATAGTAAATACTTTGATAATCTCTGCGCACTTTTTTCTACACAGTGACATCAAACACTTCCATGCTGGTTTATGTCACTGTATCACAGGTGGCCCAATTCACAAAGTTCAACCCAAAGTTCAGACAGCTTCCTGCTGCATTATGACATTTCCATTTTCCAAGCTCCTTCCTTTGAGCCAGATTTTAAACCCTGACAAATGAAAAAAAAAATGCAGAAAAGTGGAAACTAGTAGAAACTAGTTTCAGAACACAGGGCAGTTTGCCCTTCACGTCTAAACAAGTGACTTTTGTGTAGTCAGGATTTGAGTCAAATAGTATTGTCCAAAGAACATTCTGACATGATGCTATTCAGTCCCCTTCAAAGGTTGGTAAGATGTGTAAAATCTAGTCAATTTACTAAGGTAGTTTGTACAAAAGCTCCCCCTATGGATATGAGATTTTTAAAGGTTATGCCCTGTTTATCATCATTATCAGCTTTGCCAATGCCTATTTTTGCTTCCCAAATGCCATCCTCCAAGGTTAGGTTGTGGAAAGGCTACCAAACACATCTGCCCCACAGTAAACCCTGTTTGCCCAGTATCGCCATGCCCCAATGGATCAAATTTAAAGTTTTGCTCTCTTCATGGCCTCATTCTACCCTGTCTCTGATACATTTTCCAGCATTGCTTCATTTCCCTGTGCATCGCCCTATACTCTCCACTTTGGAGTCTTTTCGTTGTCTAAACCCTATTCTCTCTCACAAACACTGTCTCTCCACCTCACTGCCCATCTTAAAAGGCCACATTAAAATCCATCTCTTCCACTGAGCTTTCAGTTATCTTTCCTGATCTTCCATTAGCGATTCAGGACAAATTCCTTTTTTGAAGTTTCAGGGCTGTTTTTCTACTTGAGAGGGTCTACATAAATGAAAACTGCTCCTATTATTAAATTGTATTTGTATTCACTATTAAAATTCACTATTCGCTAAAATCTGACATAGATCAGCCACACTTTTCCTAACCCTGCTATTTTGTTTTTCCACAAATGATTTCTAATGTGTTGTAGCTGATCATTACCACCATGAATTTTCAGATATGAAAATTAATAGGCTCCTCAAAACAGTGAGTTACAGAGTATGGCCAGGAAGCTGCTAGAATTGGATCTTTGTGGCTACATGTTAAATTTTTGCCTGGGTTGCAAGATCTAACATCCAGAGATTAGACGTTGCACTGATGAGGGGACCAAAAGCTAACCGTTTGAACATCTGGACCCCACACAAAATCTCAAGAGTGAAGTCCAAAAAGTTAATTGTATTGCAGTACCAGATTTGTACAATTGAAGCCATTTCATTAAATTTCATTAAATTTTTAAAGATATAAATCATTTATGAAGTACAATGCTAGGCCATTTAAGAGGTTATATGCTAGCAATAGAGAAAAAAATCATGGGTGTGTTTTTCAAGACCTGTTGAACATAATCTTCTGGGGGTTAAAAACCTAACAGTGAAATTGCCACATTTAAGGCAATCATCCACAATGCTAGGAACATAGCATGCTTATGCACAGACATTCACCCATCTACTATAACCATGAATGTAATAGAGAGTAGTTATTAATCTGTATACTGTCCCTACTCTGAATAAAGAACACTTAAGGAACCAATTTGAATCCCATAGACTGCTGACCAGCAAGTACTGCAGTAGTCAGCACATTAAAAACAACTGTATGTTACTTCTCCTTACCTGCAAGATTCCAATAATTGCTTTAAAATAACCAACATGGAAACATGGCAGCTCCAAATCGATGTAACCATAGTGTCCAATGCAATCAGCCAGATTCTTCCCACATGTTTCACATGGGCGATCTTTCTCACTAGTTCCCTATTGAGGTACAAGAGTTGAGCTAGATTAAGAACATATAGTACTGCTGCAGCTGTTAAGTGACAGATTAGTAAAGTTACAAAACATACTTTAATAGAAAAATTTGCTTAAATACACTTAAATGTATTTCCTTTCTGGGCACAGTGAACTTATTGTTTGACACTTTGACAGTAGAGGGAAATGGGATTCAATGGAGAAAAGATGGACCCCTTAATTTACAATTGACACTTCAAATAATTAAACTGCATCCATTTAACTTCAGAAAGGACAAACACTATACAAACTATCATTGTGTTAATTAGCAACATTATTTAATTGTTTCATTTCAAAATGCAACTTCTAAAGATAGTTATCTTATCCTACTTAGTAAAAGGTGCCCTTTGCCAACACGTTGGTGTGAACGGGTTCTGAGCTTACCATGCGATGGTCCAGTACACCATGTGACAAAGGAGTATGGCTGTTATCCTGACTATACAGGTTTTTGCTGACTACCTGGATGTGCGCTTGCTGCCGCATCTGTTCTGCAGACTTCATCCCAAAACAGATGTGGCTTCTATGTGAGAAAGGAAACCAAAAGTCATTACGGTCTTGTGTACTGCATTTAACAAAGACACAGGTCAGCCTGAATTAAAAAGATGTAAGCTGTAAAATAGCCATTTTAAATTTACCATCTATTATATTGTTCAAATATTGGTTTAATTACCTGCACTCAACACTGTTGTCAACAGACCACCTATAACTCCAGAACTGCACTTGATATGTCAAGTACCTTCTTTGTCAGGTACCCAACATTTGTTCTATTTCATGACTGCACGGTTCACAAAGAATCACATTTTAATCAATCAAAATGGATAAAATTTATTGAAGCACAAATATGGCAATTCTATGCATGCAGTTAAGTTTCTTATGCTAGTGAGAACTTTCCTGTGTGAATTTTGCAGGCCCAGTAGATCTTGCCCCTTATTCCACCAACAAGGAAATAGTGAGAACTGATCCTTCAGGCTTGTACAACTGAAATGGCCAAATCCAGCTTTCTAAATATCCTGGTACTTCCAATACTGCAACACGGAGGGTGAATTAATAAGGTCTGGGAGACATTTTGCTAATAATTTGGCAAAAGCACCAACTCAATGAAGTCTGTTGAAGACAGGGGGGGACCAACATACAGTGGCATTCCCAAAATAAACAAGGCCAAAGTAACACTTTTTGAGACCTGCTGTCTCAGAAATTCATTTGATGTTACCACTAACCCAAGCTCTTCTATTATCCCGTAGAGTTTCAACACTCAGTTGAATCTTAAGCTCCCCAGCAACCCAGCCCAAACCACCGCTTAACCCCAAAATTCTCTAGTCCCGCACCTCCACCCCCGCAAGATACCAGGTTTGGTTGCAAAATGACTGAAGAAATCACCCATGTGTACTCTAAATTAAATATAATGGACAAGTCTACACCTGCCTTATCCTGGTCTTCAGGTCACTGTAGACATGAATGTTTGGATGGCTGTAATAATTAATGGACCAATTAAATACTTCTACTATTGACCCCTACTGTATCGCCCCCTACTCCCGTTCAGCCAAGCCCATGTCACCTGCTATTCCCACCACTCTCACACTCCCCCTCTCTTCCTTACATCTATTCCATATTCCAACCCCTACAAGCATTGTTCCAACCCCCTCGTCTACCTCGAACCTTCCTCTCCCTCCACCCCCTCCCTTACCCCCTCTCCTATCCCTTCTCCCTCCCATATCGTCTCACTCTCTCATCTGTTCCCCCATCCTATGCCACCACTCCCCCACATGCCTTGCCCATGTCTCCACCCCCTCCCACTCCCCCCTCTCATCTGTACCCCCCACGTCTCTCCCCTGCCCCCACCTCAGTCTCTCCCCTGCCCCCCCTAACGTCTCTCCCCTGCCCCTCCCTCACGTCTCTCCCCTGCAGCCCCCTCACGTCTCTCCCCTGCACCCCCCTCACGTCTCTCCCCTGCACCCCCCTCACGTCTCTCCCCTGCCCCCCCTCACGTCGCTCCCCTGCACCCCCCCCCGTTGATGTCGCCTCCCCCGATGTCATCCCCTCCCAAATGTCTCCCCCCCCATCAATGTCTCTCCCCTGGCCCCTACTGTCTCCCCCTGCCTTCCCCCCAGCCCACTCCTGTCTCCACCCTCCATGCCTCCCCCTGCCCCCCATGTCACCACCCTCCATGCCACCCTGATGTCTCCCTCACTGCATTCCCCCCATGCCTCCTAACCATGTTTCCCCTAATGCATTCCCCTCATGCTTCTCCTCCTCATGCCTCCCCCCCTGCCCCCAACCTTGCGGGGAGGTTTGCTAGTGCTGTTGGGGAGGGTTTAAACTAACTTGGCAAGAGGATGGGATCCTGAGAGGAGGCTTAGCAGGGGGAGATGCACAGCCAAAATTAGAAGAGAGAGCAAGTGAGTCTGGAAGGCATAGAAATTATAGGCCAGTTAAGGCACAAGGGAGCTTGGCAAGGTTGCAATGGTATTTATTTTAATGCAAGGAGTCTGACAAATAAGGCAGATGAGTTGAAGGCACAAATTAACATATGGAAGTATGATGTCATTGCTGTCATAGAGGCATGGTTGAGAGAGGGGCATGATTGGCAGCTCAATATTCCAGGATATAGGGTCTTCAGGCGAAACAGGGAAGGAGGTAAAAGAGGAGGGGGTATTGCAATATTGATCAAGGAATCAATTACAGCAGTAACGAGGAATGACATCTTAGAAGGCTCCTCGAATGAAGCCAACTTAAAAACAAAAAAGGAGCAATCACATTGCTGGGAGTGTACTATAGGCCCCCAAACGGTCAGTGAGAAATGGAAGAGCAAATATCTAGGCAAATTTCAGAGAAGTGTAAAAAAAAAAGGGTAGTAATAGTGGGGGATTTCAACTTCTCCAACATTAACTGGGTTAGTCATAGTGTGATAGGTTTAGAGGGAGCAGAATTCTTAAAATGCACCCAGGAGAACTTTTTAAACCAGTACATAGAAGGTCCTATAAAGAGAGGGGGTGGTCCTGGACTTAATTTTAGGGAATGAAGCTGGGCAAGTGGTAGAGATATCAGTGGGGGAACATTTTGCAGATAGTGATTATAACTCCGTTAGATTCAAGGTTGTTATGGAAAAGGGCAAGGATGTGCCAGAAATCAGAGCTCAAAATTGTGGGAAGGCTGATTTTGATAAGATCAGATATGATTTGGCCAGTGAACTGGGATCAACTACTTTTAGGTAAATCTGTGTCAGGGCAGTGGGGCTCATTCAAGAAGGAAATAGGGAGAGTACAGGGCCAACATATTCCAGTAAAGACAAATGGTGGGACCAACAAATCCAGAGAACCCTGGATGTCGAGGGATATACAGGATTGGATAAAGAGAAAAAGGGAGGCTTATCGCCTTCGCCGAGGGCTCAAAACAGCAGAAGCCCTAGAGGAGTATAGAATGTGTGGGGGGGAACTTAAAAAGGAAATTAGGACAGCAAAAAGGGGGCAGGAAAAAAACATTGGCAGGTAAAATAAAGGAAAATCCAAAGTTATTTTACAAGTACATTAAGAGTAAGAGGATAACTAGGGAAAGAGTAGGGCCCATTAAGGACCATAGTGGTAATTTGTGTATGAAGCCAGAAGACGTAGGCAGGGTTCTAAATGAATACTTTGTGTCAGTGTTCACAGAATCACAGGAGAGACACGATATGGGCGTGGAAACCAGGCAGAAGGACTGTGATATAATTGAAGAAATTAGTACAGACATGGAGGAAGTTCTAAGTGATCTGGCAGGCTTAAAAGTAGATAAATCTCCAGGCCCAGGTGAAACGTATCCCAGGCTGTTGAGTGAGGCAAGGGAGGAGAAAGCAGGGGCGCTGGTAATAATTTTCAATACCTCTCTGGCCACAAGAAAAGTGCCAGAGGGCTGGAGGACAGCCAATGTGGTACCATTATCCAAGAAGGGAGGAAGGGATAAACCAGGGAACTACAAGCTAGTCAGTCTAACCTCTGTGGTGGGGAAACTATTGGAAGCAATGCTGAAGACAGAATTAATCTACAATTGAGAGGCAGGGATTAATCAAGGGCAGTCAGCATGATTTTGTTAATGGGAGGTCACGTCTGACCAATTTGATTGAATTTTCCAAAGAGGTGAGCAGGTGTGTAGATGAGGACAATACATTTAACGTAGTCCACTTAGACTTCAAGGTTTTTGATAAGGTCCCGCTTGGGAGACTGATAACGAAGGTAAGAACCCATGGAATCAAGACAATTTGGCAAATTGGATCCAGAATTGGCTGAGCGGCAGGAAGCAGAGATTGATGGTCGTGGGGTGTTTTTGTGACTGGATGCCTGTGTCTAGTGGGGTTCCATAGGGTTCGGTCTTAGGTCCCTTGCAGTTTGTGGTATATATAAACGATTTAGGCTTGAATGTAGGAAGGTTGATCAGAAAGTTCACGGACAACACGAAAATTGGTGGTGGTAAATAGTAAGGAGGATAGCCTTAGATTATAGGAGAGTATAGATGGGCTGATCAGTGGCAAATGGAATTTAATCTGGATAAGTGTAAGATGATGTGCTTGGGCAGGACAAACAAGGCACGGGAATACACAATGAATGGTAGGACCCTGGGAAGTACTGAGGATTAGAGGGATCTTGGTGTGCATGTCCACAGGTCTCTTAAGGTAGCGGAACAGATGGATAAGGTGGTTAAGGAGGCATATGGGATACTTGCCTTTATTAGCCGAGGCACAGAATATAAGAGCAGGGAGGTCATGCTGGAACTGTATAAAACACTGGTTAGGCCACAGCTAGAGTACGGCGTGCAGTTGTGGAATCCGCATTATAGGAAGGATGTGATTGCACTAAAGAGAATGTAGAGGAGATTTACCAGGATGTTACCTGGGCTGGAGAGTTTTAGTTATGAGGGGAGATTGGGTAGACTGGGGTTATCTTCCTTGGAGCAGAGGAGATTAAGGGGGGGACATGATTGAGGTGTATAAAATGATGAGGGGCAAAGGCAAGAAGGAATTTTCCTCTTGGTGGGGGGATCAATAACCAGGAGGCAGAGATTTAAGGTAAGGGGCAGGAGGTTCAGAGGGGATGTGAGGAAGAATGTTCTCACCCAGAGTGCGGTGGGAATCTGGAACTCGCTGGCGGAAAGGCTGGTAGAGGCAGAAACTCTTAAACATTTTTGGATGTGCACTTGCAATACCCATGGCATTCAAGGCTATGGGCCTAGTGCTGGAAAATAGGATTAGAACAATTAGGTCCTTGTTTAACCGGTGCAGGCTCGATGGGCCAAAGGGCCCTTTTCTGTGGTGTAGACTCCATGTCCCCTCCTCCTCCCATTCCCCCTCCCTCCTCCTCCTCTTCCTCCTCCTCCTCCGTCCCCCCCCCCCCCCCCCCCGAAGTTGCGACCCTCCCACTCACATTTTCTTGGCCACATCTGTCTCCCTGAACTGCTCCTTCACCATGATGATGCCGGTAAATGCGGACACGCGCCGCCCGCTCCAACCGCCGTGGCTCCGGCTCCGGCTCCGGCTCCGGCGCTGACCTTCCAGCCGCCCTCCCCCAACAGCGCCACCCGGAGGCACTCAGGCTGCCGCCGACTGCCAGAGGAAAGGGTGCAGCAGCGCATCTAGTGGCCGGAGTGTGACATTGCTGTCAGCAGCTGAAATGCATTGGCTGAAAAGGTGCTGCAAGCAGTTAGAATGATAACGTTGCCTCCAGTTGAGGTGCATCTTGCAGAGACGCCGCTGTCTCCAGCGGCCTGAAAAATCCCACAATGGAGCAAGCCACATAAATGTTGGCCGGACACTGATATTAGGGTGTGAAGCCAACACAACTGAAGCAGAAGATGTCTTTGGCAGGTGACCCAAGTCTCACTGGCACATGAAGTGAAAGTTGCCATAGTCCCAGAGGACCAGAGGCTCTCTCTCATCAGAGAGAGATGATTGGCGGTGAATTTAACCTGAGGGTCACCATACCTCAGGTGAGGGACAAACGTGATGACCTCAGCTGGTATGGGAATTGAACCTACACTGTTGGCATCACTCTGCATCACAAACCAGCCGTCCAGCCAATACAGTTTTGAGGCCTCAACCCCTTTAGGCAACTTGTTCCAACCGTGATTGCCTTCTGTATAAAAAAAAACACTCCTTGGCCTGAGCCCTAAATCTGGCCCTTCCAGCAACGATGTACCACAAAGCAGCCAAAACATTGAGTGCAGGAGAAGAATTAACTCTATAGAATTAATGATTACAGCACAGAAGGAGGCCATTTGGCCCTTCCTGGCTGTGCCAGCCCTCTGCAAGAGCAACACACCTAGTCCCATTCCCCTGCCTCTTTCCCATAGCCACGCAATTTTTTTTCCTTCAGATAAAGATTTAATCCTCTTTTGAAAGCCATGATTGAACCTGCCTCCACCAAACTCTCAGGCAGTGCATTCCAGACCCTAACCACTTACTGCATAAAAAAGTTTTTTTTCTCTCATGCCAGCATTGTTGCTTTTGCCAATCACCTGAAATCAGTGTCCTCTGGTTCGTGATCCTTCCATCAACGGGAATAGTTTCTCCCCTCATGGTTTTGAACATGGTGACCAAATCATGATCCTAGAGAGGAATGAACAAAACAGAGAGGTTTAGGAACAAGCTCTAGATGGCGGAAAATTTATCCAACAAGAGAGGAACGCAGAAAGACAGGATGTACAAGAGATCAGAATTGGTTGAGTGGCCTTAGCAAGCCGTTCAGTTGCAAAAGACCATTGCGAAACACTACCAAGAGAACTGCAGCAATTGCAGAGACCCATTGCCACCACCATGTAGGTGTGGTGGTTAAATATCTTCCCAGTGTTGCCTACATCCTGTGAATGTATAAATGTAAAAGGTTGTTTGCCCAGAAGTTAGAATGTGAGGGGATCAGTGGTGGATGCCATGTGTCTTCTGTGACCCTCCAGCAGATGAGAACTGTACCAGGGGCAGATGTTGGGAAATCACAAATAACTGGTTGGTGACAAAAATGTCAAAGGAGCTGTTGCTGCTGAGCAGGTTGAAAGAGACAGAAAGAGTTGAAAGAGTTGTGAACAATGGAGGGCCAAAGAAGAGGAAGTTCTTCCTGTTCCTGCTAACTCGCAAGGGAACAGAAAAGAAATGAAAGAAACCTGCCTTTCTGGGGCTCTCCAGGCCTTGTTTCCTGTTCCTGACAGACTTAGGCTGGTGTAGAAGCCAAGCGTGCTTGTCCAAGTAGGCCCAAGGATTACAGATAATGTCATCTTTAAACAAGGATCACACTGGTTTCAGGCAGGTATTCCTGGGGTTCCCCAGTTAAAATTGTAGCTTTCAGGATCAGACCAGGAGACTAACTGGTAACTCCATTCCTTTATAATTGTCCCTTTGCCCAGTTTCTGTCAAGTAGAAAGTTAAAATTCTTCCCGCCACTTTGGGTGTCCTGCTGGAAATATAAACTGTTGCAGAGATTTCTCAGCTTCTTGCATTGTAAGATAGTGAGAACACTGTATATGTGCTTTGCAGGCCCCTGTGATTTGCAAATGGCTTTTGCCCTTAAAATCGCACAAAAAATGTTAGCCTTTTAATAAGGAAGTGCCATGGAAGTCATGAGATTGAAACAATAAGAGCACAATGTACAATGCCAGAGCACCAACGTTGTAGGAATGTTATCTCAATCTCGAAAACAAAAATAGAATTACCTGGAAAAACTCAGCAGGTCTGGCAGCATCGGCGGAGAAGAAAAGAGTTGACGTTTCGAGTCCTCATGACCCTTCCACAGAACTGAGTGAATATAAGGAGAGGGGTGAAATATAAGCTGGTTTAAGGTGGGGTGGGGGTTGGGGGGGGGGGGGGGTGCGGTGGGCGGGGGAGGGGGGGGTAGAGAAGTGGTGGGGGGGTGGTGTGGTTGTAGGGACAAACAAGCAGTGATAGGAGCAGATAATCAAAAGATGTCACAGACAAAAGAACAAAAGAACACAGAGGTGTTGAAGTTGGTGATATTATCTAAATGAATGTGCTAATTAAGAATGGATGGTAGGGCACTCAAGGTATAGCTCTAGTGGGGGTGGGGTGGAAAGACTAGCAGGGCATACAAGATTTAAAAATAATGGAAATAGGTGGGAAAAGAAAAATCTATATAAATTATTGGAAAAAACAAAAGGAAGGGGGAAGAAACAGAAAGGGGGTGGGGATGGAGGAGGGAGTTCAAGATCTAAAGTTGTTGAATTCAATATTCAGTCCGGAAGGCTGTAAAGTGCCTAGTCGGAAGATGAGGTGCTATTCCTCCAGTTTGTGTTGGGCTTCACTGGAACAATGCAGCAAGCCAAGGACAGACATGTGGGCATGAGAGCAGGGTGGAATGTTAAAATGACAAGCGACAGGGAGGTTTAGGTCATTCTTGCGGACAGACCGCAGGTGTTCTGCAAAGCGGTCGCCCAATTTACGTTTGGTCTCTCCAATGTAGGGGAGACCGCATTGGGAGCAACGAATGCAGTAGACTAAGTTGGGGGAAATGCAAGTGAAATGCTGCTTCACTTGAAAGGAGTGTTTGGGCCCTTGGACGGTGAGGAGAGAGGAAGTGAAGGGGCAGGTGATATATCTTCTGCGTGGGCATGGGGTGGTGCCATAGATGGGGGTTGAGGAGTAGGGGGTGATGGAGGAGTGGACCAGGTTGTCCCGGAGGGAACGATCCCTATGGAATGCCACCGGGGCGGGGGGGGAGGGGGGATGAAGGGAAGATGTGTTTGGTGGTGGCATCATGCTGGAGTTGGTGGAAATGGCAGAGGATGATCCGTTGAATGCGGAGGCTGGTGGGGTGATAAGTGAGGACAAGGAGGACCCTATCATGTTTCTGGGAGGGAGGAGAAGGCGTGAGGGCGGATGCGCGGGAGATGGGCCGGACACGGTTGAGGGCCCTGTCAATGACCGTGGGTGGAAAACCTCGGTTAAGGAAGAAGGAGGACAAGCTTATCACCATTTGTTAATGAAGCATTGCTACAATGTTTTGAGTGGGCCACTATCAGACCAACATATTTTCATTTAAAAGATTTTCATTTAAAAGATTATCAGACCAACATAAGAACTTGTGAAAAGCATTATATAACATTAGACCATGTCTGGTATAGCAGCAGCTGCTAACTGACAAGAAGAGAGCACAGGGTAGCTTTTCATCATTGCTTCCCAGACCAGTAGAGCGCCAGCTCTTTATAGAACCTGCCTGTCTTCCATCAACCGATTCCAAATAGAATGTAGGTCACATGGGTTTAATAAAGGCCGTGCAATCCCCCCATTAGATAACTGGTCAGGCAGTGAAAACAAAATTCTACCCATGTGTGTGTGTTCTTGTTTGGCAACAAAGTTTAAACAGTTCTGAAACTCCAGGGTGTATTATAAAGATATTATTGAAAGAATTGCATTTAGGTGGTACCTTTCCATGATCTCAGGATGTCCCGAAGTGCTTTACAGCCAATTAATTACTTTAAGTACTCACTTCCTCCAAATAAAAGGTGTGGCTATGGGTACCCGCATGGGCCCCAGCTATGTCTGTCTCTTTATGGGGTATGTGGAACATTCCTTGTTCCAGTCCTACTCCGGCCCCCTCCCACAACTCTTTCTCCGGTACATCGATGATTACTTCGGTGCTGCTTCATGCTCTCGTCGGGACCTGGAAAAATTTATTAATTTTGCTTCCAATCTCCACCCCACCATCATTTTCACATGGTCCATCTCTGACACTTCCCTTCCCTTCCTTGACCTTTCTGTCTCAATTTCTGGCAATAGATTGTCCACCAATATCCATTACAAGCCTACTGACTCCCACAGCTACCTCGACGACAGCTCCTCACACCCCGCTTCCTGTAAGGACTCCATCCCATTCTCTCAGTTCCTTTGTCCCCGTCGCATCTGTTCTGATGATGCTACCTTCAAAAACAGTTCCTCTGACATGTCTCCCTTCTTCCTTAACCGAGGTTTTTCACCCATGGTCATTGAAAGGGCCCTCAACCGTGTCCGGCCCATCTCCCGCGCATCCGCCCTCACGCCTTCTCCTCCCTCCCAGAAACATGATAGGGTCCCCCTTGTCCTCACTTATCACCCCACCAGCGTCCGCATTCAAAGTATCATCCACCGCCATTTCCGCCAACTCCAGTATGATGCCACCACCAAACACATCTTCCCTTCACCCCCCCTATTGGCATTCCGTAGGGATCACTCCCTCTGGGACACCCTGGTCCACTCCTCCATCACCCCCTACTCCTCAACCCCCATCTATGGCACCACCCCATGCCCACGCAAAAGATGTAACACCTGCCCCTTTACTTCCTCTCTCCTCACCGCTCAAGGGCCCAAACACTCCTTTCAAGTGAAGCAGCATTTCACTTGCATTTCTCCCAACTTAGTCTACTGCATTCGTTGCTCCCAATGCGGTCTCCTCTACATTGGAGAGACCAAACGTAAACTGGACAACCACTTTGCAGAACACCTGCGGTCTGTCCGCAAGGAAGACCCAAACCTCCCTGTCGCTTGCCATTTTAACACTCCACCCTGCTCTCATGCCCACATCTGTCCTTGGCTTGCTGCATTGTTCCAGTGAAGCCCAACGCAAACTGGAGGAACAGCACCTCATCTTCTGACTAGGCACTTTACAGCCTTCCGGACTGAATATTGAATTCAACAACTTTAGATCTTGAACTCCCTCCTCCATCCCCACCCCATTTCCATTTCTTCCCCCTTCCTTTTGTTTTTTCCAATAATTTATATAGATTTTTCTTTTCCCACCTATTTCCATTATTTTTACATTTTGCCCTGCTAGCCTTGCACCCCACCCCCATTAGAGCTATACCTTGAGTGCCCTACCATCCATTCTTAATTAGCACATTTGTTTAGATATCACCACCTTCAACACCTCTTTGTTCTTTTGTCTGTGACATCTTTTGATTATCTGCTCCTATCACTGCTTGCTTGTCCCTACAACCACACCACCCCCCACTTCTCTTCCCCCCACCGCCCCCCCCAACCTTAAACCAGTTTATATATTCACCCCTCTTCTAACATTCAATCTCTATCAGTTGAAGGGTCATGAGGACTCTAAACATCAACTCTTTTCTGCCAGACCTGCTGAGTTTTTCCAGGTAATTCTATTTTTGTTAAGTACTTTTGAAGTTTTGTCACTGTTGTGGGAGATATTATGTCGGCATGTATATCTGAAAGGATCAAGTGATACCATCAGTTAATCTTTTTAGTTTATCTGAATTTTGAAGATATTGGTACTAGTTTGTGGGCAGGAATTTGAGGTTGTCGGGCGGGTGGGCCTAGGAACAAATGGGAAGCAGCCCACTGCCTGCGATCAGCCCCCGACCACGATTTCATGCTGGCTGGCCAATTAACGGCCGGCCAGCGTGAAACATGCGCTGAAAGGGTCAGCGCTGCCGGGGTTGGTGTGGGAAGAGGGCGAGTGCTGAAGTCTGCACAGGCATGGGGGAGTGCGCAATGAAAGCCCCCTGAAAGCAGAGAGGTGCCTCGGAGAGCTGAGGAATTTTAAACCCTTAAATAAAGATCTTATAATCCCAGAAAAAATTTCCACAAAAAATCGCTCACCTAAACATATTGATGATAAAAATTTTCCCTCAACATATTTTTAAAAAATTATCGGAAACCTAATGGGTGAGGTTCCCTCAAAAATCTGAAGGCTGCCTGGCTGATTCACCCACCTGCCAACCGTAAGGTTGGACGGGCAGTGAAAAATCCTGGTTAAATAATTGATTAATGGTCTTAATGGGCCTCTTAATTGTCGGTGGGTCTGCTGCCGATTCTTGTGTGCCCCAACTAAAACACTGTGCGCGTGCGAGATGATGTTGGGACTCTTGCCCGCCCACAGGATGTAATTTAATTTCTGCCCTATGACAGACTATCCCGGTCATACACTGACCTGTGTTCGATAGCCGGGCTTGTTTCTTCTACTGTTAGGGATTGCTGGCAGAGTCTGCAAAGTGGATTATCCCAGCCCCTCTCACCTGGTCACCTTCCCCTTGAAGCATTTGCTTTTAGGACCACAACTGGCTGTACAAATGCCCAATATTAGAAGCCTCTTGGTTGGCAAAACGGCTGGGGACCCCTAAGACAGTAGTTGTTCACAGCTCACCAGTTTTGCAAAGTGCTGTCCACAACCAAGTGTCGCAGACTTACATAATCCAAGGTCTGGGACTATGTGCTGAGGGATGCACTAAAGCTTGGGGAAGCCGCTGCAAAGGCTCAACAGGGAAAGACCATAGTCTAAGACCCGTCCACCATAATGCACTGAGGGGTTAGAACCCGTTTAAATCCCTTCAGGCTGTATGCACCCGAGAACGGTTAACATTCGATGAAACGTAAATATAATTCCAAGTGTAGTGAGACAGCTCAGAGTGCCATTTACAGTATTGAAAGAAATTGGACTGTACTGCACTTGCTGTAATGTCAAATGTGAAATGCTCTTTTACAAATTTTATGAATAAAGCACATTTTTTGAGGGAAAAAGGTATTTGCAGCTCGCTGGTGCTGTTTACATCAGCCCCGAGGTGCAATATTGGGGTGTGCCTCAGGTCTACCCTGTTCAGGTGTAGGATCACTCCCTGTACCCAGCACACACAATTTCAACCTGGTGACTTTGGAGATCCTTTTATAAATTTGTGCTCCTCAGAGATGCAGAACAGGAGACAAAGGAGGTCAGTAAGAAGACTGCAAATCTTAAGATTTACCCATTTTAAGACTTGAAAATCTTGCATTTATTTAGCACTTTGCATCACCTCAGGACCTCCTAAGCACTTTTGGCCAATGCAATGTTGTCACTGTTACCATACAGAATGGCACCTCCTAGTGCAATTATAAGGTTATTAACGTAGGCACAAAGGTGATTAGACATTCACACAACATGATCAATTTGTGCACCTAGCAAAATACATTTGTACAAGTGAAAGAGCTACTGTATTATTCATGGAAGGAAAACAATCTGGTTAAACACAGCCAAGTGGCAGCTATGCATGACCGCTAGCTTTCTGTCCCTGCAAGCAGGTGTCACAGACTCCATAGGTTCTAGGAATTGCAGAATATTGAGCTGGAAGTTGTGTCCAGCTTGTTGTACCTCTGTTTGCAGTGTCGGCTGCCAAATGAACACTGCTTCCCCTTGTTTTACAGTAATAAGACCAGAGAAAGACAAAGGAGAGATGAGAGAGAGAGAGAAAGTAGCTATAAGAGATTAGAAAAGAACAGAACTATTATGGCACCAATGTTGAGAAAATTCTGTAAAGGTACCCACATGTTATAATCTCCAAGTATAATCACACAACCAACCAGATGTAGCTCAGCTGGTAGCAGTTTCACCTCTGATTCACAAGGTTTGGGTTCAAATCCCACTCTTAGGCTTACGTACAAAAATCAGCTCTGAAACTCCAATGCGGAACAGAGGGAGTGCTGCACAGTTGAAGTCATTGCCTTTTATAAAAGGTTAACTTGAGATCCCATCTGCCTGCTCAAGTGAATGTTAAAGATCCCAAGGCACAACTTTGAAGATGACTAGGGGAGATCTTCTCAGTGTCCTGGCCAATATTCATCCTCAATCAACAACACAGATTACCTGGTCAATATCAAATTGCTATTAGTGGGAGCTGCCGTTTCCTACATCACAACAGTGACTACACTTCAAAAGTACTTTATTGGTTTTGTGATATTTATTGATCGTGAAAAGCACTATATAAACACCAGTCTTTCTTTATATAATTTGGAGCAGATATACATCGAGTTCACCTTGAATTCAGAGTCACTGTGGCAAGGCAAAATGCACACACTTCCATCTCAGAAGAAATATACATCCTAAGATTAACTGATATTGTGATGAATCTGGAATGATTTGACCAAACACGGTTTTGAATTGATTACATAGCATTTATTTTTGTTTCATTTACATTTTTAGCACATGACAAGGGCCCTTACTTTCAGACACCCTCATTCACCATTAATAACAAACTTTCAGCAAGAAGAGCCAGCCAGGTTTGCGTAACTCTTAACCTGGTGGTCCTGCTGCATTGTGAGAAACCCCAGCAGGATGAGGGGTCATTGGTAGATTCTTTGGTCAGGAAGCTAAACCCGTAACTGTAGGTTCATGAAACAAATCTTTCTGTTGGCATCTGAACAAGTACAGGTAGGTTTGGGCTGTATGTCATTGTTGCAAACTCTTGTTTCTGGGCAAATAAATGATGCTTCAGACAGCAGGCTTCTGCCCTTGGATTGAACAAACAGGTCCATTTTGGCACGATTGCAAACAGTGGCAATCACACTGAGGATGCAAAGTTCTTGGTGTGTTCCAATTCTGCAAACAGTGCAGCTTCTAAAACCAAAAATCATCCTTGTGCACTTGAGTGAAGAATGTTAGGAAACTGTAGGAATTTCTTGTTGTCTGTTACATTAGAACCTCTGAACAAGAATGCAAAAACAAGGGCAGCCTAGTTTAATCTGCAACAGCAGGTGGCAACCAGCTTTAGAAAAAGCATTTATAAAATACAGACCATTCAGCTCTCTTAAAGCAATTTGTTAAGTTCAATTTCTTTGAGGCAACTACACATGTGATTTTTGACAGCTGGAGTATTTTACTTATTGAGAAACTTAAAGGTGTAAATGGGAGGGAGTTAATAACTGTCCCGATGGTTATAAAATGCCCTGGAAAGTGAAAATGCACTTACTCATAAACCTTAGCGGAACAAACATACTTGAAAATGCTGATAAAATTGGATTACATTTACAAGCCAATACGTAACAGAATAAATCAATATAAGGAAGAGACAGAAGCTTTTATGCTTTGACGGATCAAGCTTTGCTTTTGGAGAAACTGCATCAGACTCTCCGCCACCTCAACCATTTGCGTCCTTCTTAGTCATTCGAGCCACACAGCTGCAAAAGGAGCTTCCTGTAATCTCCAGAAGTGTCGTCCTGGTAACAAAAGGAACAAGAGAGACCTCTGATGAGAAGGAAAGATCAGATAATTAAGCTAAACAGCAAAGCACAATAAGCCATCCCAGCACCTATTTGTCACAGCATCTTAAATGCAGATAATGTCCTATTTTATCACTGCTGGTTTACACTGAATGGAAGGCTCGGCACTAATCCAATGGTTAGCTGAGCTATCCAGACCAGCTGAGAGCCAGTTTTGACTCACAGTACCAAGATTTCAGCAGAGGCAGTGTTGAACATGGAAATAAGAGGGGGCCATTTATTATCCTTTTCATTCAATGAGACCATGAGCTAACTCCATGTAGAACCATAGGCTTTAGTGCCTGAGTCAAGAGCAGGCCAGGGTTAAGAACATAAGACAAAAACAGAATTACCTGGAAAAACTCAGCAGGTCTGGCAGCATCGGCGGAGAAGAAAAGAGTTGACGTTTCGAGTCCTCATGACCCTTCGGGGGGTCATGAAGGGTCATGAGGACTCGAAACGTCAACTCTTTTCTTCTCCGCCGATGCTGCCAGACCTGCTGAGTTTTTCCAGGTAATTCTGTTTTTGTTTTGGATTTCCAGCATCCGCAGTTTTTTTGTTTTTAAGAACATAAGAAATAGGAGCAGGAGTAGACCACATGGTCCATTGAGTATGCTCCACCATTCAATACGATCACGGCTGTATTCAGCGATGGAGTATCCACAACCCTCTGGGATAGAGAATTCCAAAGATTTGCAACCCTCTGAGTGAAAAAATTTCTTCTCATTTCAGTACTAAATGATCGGCTCCTTATCCTGAGACTGTGCCCCCGTGTTTTAGATTCCCCAACCAGCAGAAACAATCTCTCAGCGTCCACCCTATCAAACCCCTTCAGAATCTTGAACACTGCAATGAGATCGCCTCTCATTCTTCTAAACCCCAGAGAATATAATCCAATTTATTCACTCTCTCATTGTAGGACAACTCCCTCATCCGAGGGACCAATTTAGTGAATCTTTGCTCTACCACCTCCAATGCAAGTGTATCCTTTTTTAAATCTGGAGACCAAAACGGCACACAGTACTCCAAAATGCAGTCTCACCAAAACTGGTTCCCGCACTTGATTGTTGTCCAGTAGAAGGTTCGCACGTGAATTTTTACACAAGGATATGTCTGAAATGTTGGCCTCCCACCCACCAAAATACTGACAAGACTTCCAGCACTCACTATCAAATTTCCCATATTTGTTTCATAAAATGTACAGCACAGAAAAAGGCCATTTGACCCACCTGGTCTACGGCCTGTGTGTTTGCCCAATCGAGCTTTCTCGTACCCTTATTCTTCTTCCCCCTTCAGCATATTTCTCTATTCCTTTCTCCCTCATGTGTTTACCCAGATTCCCCTTAATACACTATTTGCCTCAATTCTCCTTTTGGTAGCGCGTTCCATATTCTCACTTTCTCTTGGTAAAGAAGCTTGTCTTGAATTCCTTATTGGATTTATTAGTGACTATTTTATATTTATGGGTCCTACTTTTGATCTCCCCCCTGCCCCCAAATATTCCCTGCAGACACATGGGAACCATCATCTGCAAGTCCCCCTTCAAGTCAAACACCATCCTGACTTGGAAATATAGCGCCGTTCCTTCACTGTCGCTGGGTCAGGGTAGCAGCTCACCACCACCTTCTCGGGGGTAATTATGGATGGGCAATGTATGCAGGCCTCGTCAGTGACACCCACATCCCGTGAACAAGTAAAAACAGCAAGTGGAAACATCCTCTCTACGTCTATCCTATTAAACCATTGTACAATCCTAAAGAAAAACCATCAGGTCACCTGATTCTCTTTTCCTATCATGGAAGTGCTGGCTGTGGCTGGATTATGATTCCACAGGTAGCCCCATCCTACAGAACCTCCCCCATGTGCCCATTCTTCATGGGTTTGCCTGGATAGGAAGTCGGCTGGCTATTCAACATTGGAGAGCCTCACAGTGAATCCTTCCGTCGCCTGACATTCCCAACAGAGATCACCGAAAAGCGATCAACAATGGGAATACTGGCAGTTTTGTTTATCTTTTCCCCTCTTCCTAACCTAGAGTTCAATTGCATACCTCCTGTAGGGTTAACTTAGCACAGAGTGGTGACAGAACTGGTGTGGGGGTGAGGAGGTGGGGGGGGCGGTGTTTGCTGTCCATGCAGAGCAAATGTAAAGGCCTGAGGCTGCCTGAGCTTTTATGAGTGAAAGCAAACGATAAAAGGACCTTCATCAAGGATTGTGTGCCTACTCCTGACTTAATATCACAAACAAACTGGGACCAGCCAATATACAATAGCCCCTGTCTTCTGCAGCATGAGCTGATTGTTGAGAGTAATGCTGAGCAGTGAACATAGAGCTGGAGAAACCTTAATTCCTGCACTTGCTGTTTGAGCCCATATCACTGGTAAACGGTGAAGTGGGGATAGTTACCGATATGAATGAGTACAGCGACTTCCCATATGTCCTCTTGAACTCAGCCCGAATATCTAACATGTCGACCTCGCAACGAGACACCATGATGCGAATCAGTGTTCTGTCATCTGTCCCCAAACCCTAAATGGAAAACAGGAAAAACTGATGTGTTAACATGTGAGATACAAGGACCTTTCCTTCCTTACTAATCACATCATCGTGAATGCCTAGCTCCTGGCTGTTTGATTCTCATTCCCCATCACAGCTATTCCAAATTCCTCCATTGCCCAGTTCTTCCTACCAGCTGCAATGATGGGACAGTCACAAACAGGGAAGATGGTGACGTGCTACTCAATTGATGGCTCTTTTTAAAGCACAGGATGTGACAAAGAATTTTGAAACCTTTTTACAAAATCTCATCCACACCGATCATAAGTTAAATGCCAGGTAACATAGGCTGCAGGTCCCAGTAACTGGAGGATCATATCAAACAGTGCGTCCATTCAGCTGTCCGCCGTAGGCCAAGTACTGATCATCCTCAACTCAGAACATACGACAGAAGTTTATGTCCCACAGGCAGGCGGGCGCCTGACCCGATCGGGCATTAAATTGTACAAGACAACGTTGGGCAATTGTCCTGATGTTATTGCGCACTTGCATGATATTTCAGTTAGCAGGCACATGTAAAAGTCAGAAGTGTGCCAGCTGACAATTAAGAGGGCAATTCAGCCCATTAATGGTGCAATTGTCTTCATGGCCTGTCCACCCTTAAGACTGGTGGATGGGGGAAATTGGCTATGCAGCCTTTGCATTTTTCATCAAACCTCATCCAAGAGTGGGATGAATTTTCTGCTAAGAAATAAAATAAATATAATTATCCGTGGACAGCATTATTACCAGCTTTATTTTCAGGTGCCGGATTGTGATGCATGGACGTTTCTTCTCAGCTTTTAAACCTTTATTTGGTCATTTTCAGGCTTGCAGCTCCGAGGCAGCGGTCTGCCTTCAGGGAGATTTCACCCACGCCACCGGAAATGTCATCGCCTGTCCTCTTCCCGCCCTCATCCCGGCAGCGCTGGGCTTTTCAGTGCATGTATCACACTGGCCGGCCGTTAATTGGCCAGTCAGCAAGAAATTGCGGTCGGGGACCCGTTTCTCAACCACTCCCACCGATCGTGCGCACCAAAGGCCATAATATCGAACATTAGATGTGATTCTGCAATTGGACAGCACTTGTTGAACAATCTTGAGTTTGCTAAGAATTGCACTAACAACCAATTTAAGATCATCAGTCAGCCTTGCAATGTGGCTCATTTGCAATTGGTGGAAGCTACATATATTCATATGCAGGGACATGTCCAGGCTTTGCACCTTCTTTGAGTTAAACAATAACATGGAGGACAATAGTTCCCTGGTGCATTCTCCATGGCAACACCTCAACCAGAGTTAACTTGCCAACCAATCAGCACCCCTTTTGCCCTGCAGTTTAAATTGTTGCTCCCTTTGAAATTTGGCATTCTTGCATCGGTCCTGATGAGTGCAAAACGAGAAGCTTCAACAGGATGTCTCTTTTTTTTCAGTAATACTCAAGTTCTGTCCTACAAGTGACTATAAATTAAATTAAACATTTAGTTTAGTTTGATTAAATTTCATGTTAGTGGTGTCTCCTCAGCTTGAGTGAACACTGGGGTCAACCTAATGGTTAATTAATATAGGTGACTGAAGCTTTTCCTTCTCTGTAAATTCCTTACCTAAATCACAACGTGAATGACATGATCAGACCATGCTAATCTTAAGAGGACAATCATAAAATTAGCCTGACAGTGAGCAATAAGTAATACGCTGTCCAAAATAGCCTGATATTTTACTGAGGAGACAAACAGAAGCTAAGATAAAAAGCCCAAGCACTGCCTTTTATTTCTTTGAACATACTGCCAAGACCTGCCTTGTGTTTCCAGTATTTTCTCTTTTAATTCCACCAAGTTACAATTGCATTAATGGCACAAGGCACACAGGAGGGGAAAATTTAATTGGGAAAAATAGCTTTGTCTTAATGCAAAAATATTCCAAAATGATTTTTCTTGCCCTTCCCCCTTCCTGCCTGAAAACATTTGCTTATCTTCCAGTTTTCAGTTCTGACCAAAGGTTTGCATTCAAAATATTAACACAGTTTACCCTTTACAAATGCTCAAATAAATTGGGACGAAGCTCTTTCCACTGGTCAGTAACTCTAACTTGGGAAGGAATTCGAGCTTGGAGCCTACATGTCTTAATGTCTGGCAGCCAATGGTAGTGTGAAAGGAATGGGGGATATACAAGAGGCTGGAACTGGAGGAATGCAGGGTTCCTGGAGGGCTTTAGGGCTGAAGGTGGTGAATTTTAAATTTGGGTAAAGTAAGTACATACAATTTTCAAACATGTTTCTTTCACATCTTTGTGTAGTGCTCCTTTTCTCTTCATAACTTCAAGAATCTTTGGTCCAAACACCCTTCTCTGATTGACAGGATAGCCTGTGACTGTGCTTCACAGGCCTCAGCTGAACCTGTGTTCAACCAGTTGAGAGATGCACAAGCAAAGCTAGTTTTCCCTCTGCCCTGCTCCCTATGGAGAAGCAGATAGCTTCCACATTGCATGCCTGCATGGCTGGTCAATGGCCTAACTCAATTTCAGTACTGATTACATTGGGATTCGCATAGAGTGGGCTACAGCTGCCTAAGTCCACTGTTTAAATTGAGCAGCCACCACACAAGCTGGAACAACTGGTATGACTCACTGTGTCAAACCTCAGCCATACGAACTTCGGCAGAACAACCAGGGAAACTACACAACTAAACATAGGGAAGCTCAGTCGCTATTTTTTGAAAGAGTGAATGGGTGAAGTATCACCACCATACTCCAATATTGCAAAGAGGTTAGAGGAGAGAATCAATCATATTAGTCAAGGAAGGAGTGGACAATCTATTTGGATTTGGCATGAACAGTACCTCAACCAGCCAAGCAAAATAAATAACGACATTAAACTTTACCTTCATTGACTTGTAGAGTCTTTCAGCAAAAAAGGCTGGAGTATTTCTCAGACATTTCACTGTGAAATGAACATTAGTTACATATTAATCACTGCCAGTACATAATTTATACTGCCATAGTATGATCCATGAACACACACATACACAAGAACACAGTTCAAGTTAGAAACCAAGATTCTCAGCAGCAACCAGGTGTTAATGTACCTCTTTAATAACGCTGGCCATTGACAGACAACGTAATGCATCAACCCATCTCTAAAGAGGTACAGACTTTTTATGTCTTGGGCAAATGAGTTATTTGGCCAACTGAACGCCTTCCTATCTTCTCCTCAATTGCTGCTTTCAATCAATAATAAGGAGAGACTGATGTAAGAATAAACAGTGATGGTTTATTGAGACATAGGGCAAAGCACCAGATCATATGTGCTCACTCAGAAACCTTCAGAACTAGACTTCCCAGTTCCCCACGCTATACAGTGATTCATCAGTACTGTCACATGATCAGTACACTTGCATTCTCTTAAAAGGGACAGGGTACCTCATTTTACCATAAGGCTAAAACATTAGAAGGACATATAGAAACGATTGAAGGGTTATGTTGGGAAGGGTGTGAAGAATTCCTGAAAATGTCCAATGTTCATCAAAAAGCTTCACCAATATTTTGAGAAGAGAAACATTCATCAGGACTGAGGAGACTCAACTGTGCTTGAGTACAAGAAGTATGTTGGAGTGCTGCACCTGGCAATTAAGTATTCGCTCCCTGATTCCTTGCATACAGTCTGTGCCCAGTGGTAAATCTGCATTGCCTCTTTTGCTGAGATTAGCATAGACAGCTATTCTTTCAAACAGACTATTAGGAGGCTCCTCACACAGAAATCCTCATTTTTATTTACAAGTCCCTTCACAGCCTCACTGTTCGCCATGTCTACACCTTTGGGTTCGTGAGTCCGGTCTGTGGTACCCAGCCTTCCTTGCATCATCAGTAATAAAGCCTTCAGCCATCTTGTTCCTGTACACTGATATTCTCTTACAAGACCCTATTGATTTGCTCCATCTCTCTCCCCAGTTCCAAAGGCCTCTTTTTCAGCTGTGTGTTCAGCCATCCCTGCCATCATTTTTCTCCATACTCCCGTTTTGTGAAGTTCCCTGGGGTACTTTCCTATGTTAAGAGTGAGAGCTCAATATGCAACAACCACCCTTTGAAAGAACACAATGTTCTGACTTGCTCAGTCTGAGTTTACACATTTAAGCTCCGCTTCTGTGAAGATCTAAATCTAACACGGCACTACAGGATTACAGAAACAGTGGTAAAACAAATCCACTGGTCATTGTCACAATGCTGTTTCTGGGAGCTTGCTGTGCGCAAGTTGACTGCCACATTTCCTACATTACAATAGTAACCACGCTTTAAAAAGCATTTCATTGGCTGTAAAGCACTTTGGATGTCCTGAGGTTGTTAAAGGCACCATATCAATCCTTTTATGAAAGAGGGGCAACGCAGGGGAAGGAGCAGTTTAAAAAAAGAGGCCAAAAGTAACCTAGAATAAGATGCCTCAAGTTCCAACTAACCCAATAGCAGACAGGTAAAGCAGCTTTATTTTAATAAGACAGTAATGGGATTGTGCACAGGACAATCAGAAACACAGTTGTCACCTCTGTTAGTTGAAAAACACTGCCGGTTTAGAGCATACCTCTAGGTGGAGCAGCTTGCCCGGTCAGGACACTCCATATTAAAAGGGGGAGGTACAGAGTGGAGGGAAAGTGTTATTTCTGGTGCAAAGAGGAGAAGAACATTGCTGGAATTTCTGGAGCAGCCAGAATCGCAGATAATTCCATTAAGCCAAATAAGGAGTTTCACTCTGTGCTGTTCCATTCACAGCTTGCTGCTGTGACTTACTTAGGGTTACAGGGAACTTGAGGTACAGAAACAGGCCATTTGGCCCAGCTGGTCTTTCTAGTACACAAAAGGCTGCTACAACTTGAATTACTGCTTCCAAATCTCTCTTGTTCCTTCTTCCTCATCCAGTTGCCTCTTTAAACGTGTCAAAGTTACCTGCTTTAACCTGTTCACGTGGCAGAAGTCACCACTAATGCATTATCTGTCCACTGCCTATAGAGGTAAGGGCAGCACATCATTATGAGCTGGCTCGGCAAGCCAAGCGTGAAAAAGATTCACGAGCATTGCTGCATGAGCACAAACACTGCAGAACAGTGCAAACAAACCTCAGTCACCACAGTTTCCTTTCATCTGTCTCAAAATATGGCGATACTTGTTAACAACAAGTGAATTTACATTTTAAATCTTACACTAAAATAGAGACTTAGAACTAGAAAGTATGTTGGCAGGGTTATCTAATGAACACCCTTGTAACAAAATCCTTTCCATGCTAGCATAACAGAGGGGTTTCCCCATTGCAAGATAACAATATGTTGTATGGTTGCATACAAATATTATCGACAACAATCTTTAGCCTTGCAAGAAGCTGCTGGGTCAGACACCGTTAAGAATCCTCAGATGGAAACAATACAAATCATTGTGAAATGAGAACACATGTGGTGCACCGAACAGAGACTCCGAGCATAAAATGTATGCAGTTCAGAGGGTGGATATAGGCTGCAGAGCAGCACGAGGGTCACTTCAAGAGCATCAGAGAAAAGCTGTGTGGAGTGGGATCAATGAAACACCAAACCCAATTTAATAGGGGAAGCCAAAATAGAATGTTCATGAAAAAGCATTTGCTTTCAGCAGGCTGAGGGAGAGGGGCAGTCTTTAGTGTATCAACATGTCTGTAACTCAGTGTAATCTAAGTCATTTCACCAAGGGTAGTGAGTGGCATTTATGATGTTGTGCTGTTGGTAGAGAATTTTACCCAGGCAGGTCAAACCAAATGTGTGAGCACACACTACATTTTAATAAATTACTTCCCATGTGCTGCATTTGGCAAATACTCTTTCACAAGGGGAATACTCCTTTGAACCTGTCTATTGAACTTGCACACGCACACATGCACGCACAGATACTGAACGACCACGCTTCACTGTACTAACCCTCAAACTTAGAAGCTGGAAAGCATCAGAAGAGGAAACACATGAGGGAAAAGCATTATGTACACATCAATATATAATATTTTGACATACTGTTCTTCAATTCCTCCTTAACTTTCCCCTTCTTTAACTAGAAAATGGGGCTTTCCATACTCTTCAATCTAAAATGGGATATTGGCCTTTATTGGAGGGGGATTAGAGTACAAGAATAAAGAAGTCCTGCTACAGTTGTATAGAGTTTTGGTGAGGCCGCATCTGAAATAATGTGTGCAGTTTTGGTCTCCACAATAATGGAAGGATATACTTGCATTGGAGGCGGTACAGTGAAGGTTCACTATATTGGTTCCTGGAATGAACAGCATGTCCTACAATGAGAGGTTGAGTAAATCGGGCTAATATTCTCTGGAGTGTAGAAGCATGAGAGGTGATCTCATTGAAATGTACCAAATTCTGAAGGGGCTTGACTGGGTGGACGCTGAGGGATTGTTTCTGCTGGTCAGAGAATCCAAAACATGGAGACACAATCTCAGGATAAGGGGTTGATCATTTAGGACTGAGATGAAGAGAAATTTCTTCACTCAGAGGGTTGTGAATCTTTGGAATCTCTACCCCAGAGGATTGTGGATGCTCCATGGTTGAATACGTTTAAGGCTGGGATAGACAGATTTCTGGTCTCTCAGGGAATTAAAGGGATGTGGGGAATAGGTGGGAGAATGGAGTTGAAGGCCAAGATCAGCCATGATCACACTGAATGGCGGAGCAGAGTCTATGGGCCCTGCTCGTAGTTCTCTCTTCTTGGGATCATGGAGTCTTCGCTATTAGTCTCAAAAATAGAATCCACTACCACCTCGTACTTTCAATAAGATCTCTCTTATAAACAAAATGAAAAATTTCTAGCTGTGTTTCAACAAATGGCAGCTTGGCTCAAGTGACAGCAACTCTCACCTCTGAGCCTGTAGGTTCGAAGCCACACTTGATGACTTGAAGGTATCACCTGGGCTGCAAGGTCAGTGCAGTCCTGAGAGAGTCTTGTCCCATCACAGGACTTTCGGAGATGTTAAAACTGCCTGCTGCTTTTCAGCGATGTAAAAGATTCCAAAGTCACTATTTGAGGAGGGGCATGGGAGGTGTCTTAGGGACATTAGAACAGGAATGGGTCATTTAGCCCATCGAGCCTGTTCCGTCATTCAGTGAGGTCACTGCTGATCTGCCATCTAACTCCATACACCTTGGCCAACATTTATCCCTTGCTAACTCCATCCAAAACAGATTGCCCAGTCATTTATCATTCTTGTTTGTGCAGCCTTGCTGTGTGCAAATTGGTTGCTGTATTTGCCTACAATGACAACTCTTGACACTTCACAAGTAATTGCTAGACCATGAACAGCATCCCAGATATGGGAAGCATTATATCTTCTTTCCAATGCTTACAGTACTGTGGCACCATTAATGGCTACAGTCAGGAACTTCTGTATGATCAATTGTGTGTTCCATCCCACTTCTTCAATGAGACTGTAATGGTTCCCAGTCAAATTATCTCAACAGAACAATCTGCAATTAAACCTTTCTCTCCTGCTCCAAACTTAAATGGCAGCACTTCTGAACATGTACACATTCACAATAGGATGTCTCACCTACTGCCAACATGCCCCTCTCAAGGTTCCCAGACATCTCCCGGCAGATTGTCTTCTCAATATCGTATTTACAAACCTGCCGATACTCCTCAAACACTGAAATAGAAAACAAACCGTTTAGTCATTAAAAAGTCTTAATATTCTATTTCTGGAGGACAATAATCTTTTTTTTACATGGGATGTGGGTTTCACTGGCAACACCAGCATTTGTTACTCATTCCTAATTGCCCTTAACTGCCCTTTTCAAAGGGCAGCTCAGAGTCAATCACATTTCTTTGGGTCTGAAATCACATGTAGGCCAAACCAGATGAGAATGGCGGGTTTCTTTCCCTAAAGGACATTAGTGACCCAGATAGGTTCACAATTGATGATAGTTGTCATGGTCACCATTACTGGCACTATTCCTGATTATATTAATTGAATTTAAATTCTATCAGCTGCCGGTGTGGGATTTGAACCTGGGTTTTTGGATTACTACTCCCATGACATTACCACTATGCCACCATCTCCCCTGTTAACATTCATAATGACCAATGACACACATCTTGAAACATATAAAATTCTGAAAGAATTTTACAGGGTAGTCACCGAGAGGCTGTTTCCCCTGGATAGGAAAGGGTTGACCATTAAGGACTGAAACGAGGAGAAACTTCCTCATCCAGAGGGTCATGAATCATTGGAAGTCTCTACCCGAGAGGGTTGTGGATGCTCCACAGTTAAGTATATTAAAGGCTGAGATAGACTCATTTTTGATCTCTCAGGAATGGATATGGGGAGTAAGCGGGTAATTGGAGTGAGGCAGAAGATTAGCCATGATCTTATTGAATGGCGGGGTAGGCTTAAGTAGCCAAATGGCCTACTTCTGCTCCTATTTCTTATGTTCTTATCGAATGGTACAGGCTCGAGAGGGCACATGGTCTACTCCTGCTCCTGTTTTCTAATGTTTTTACATGCGCAAGAGTACTCTGCTTGACTCTAGATGGCTCAAGTTATGCAATGGGGAAGAACTGATATGACCTAATGTGAATAGGGCTGCCTGAGGATTTACTGACAAGTATATTTTTCATGACAGCCGTCAGGATGACACAATTACCTGCTTTCAGGTGGGATCTATTCCTTGCACACAGGATGGCATTAAACTTCGACTCGTCTGTTCCCATACGCCCTTCTCCTGCATTATATAAATCCTGAGGTTGAGAAGAGAACATTCTATTAGACCTTCAAAGCAAGAAACCACTGCACCGTGAAAATCTCAAACTTCATTTCTGGTCTTGCTTTCTGAATTCAACATATCAAATTTGTCAATACTTATTTGGGTATTTTGTTAGTAAGCATGTCAATTACTGGGGAAAATGTTACGATACCTATCAAAATGAGTCTAACCAGTCACAATTATCCTTAAGGATAGCGGGTTTCCTTCCCTAATCAATTCTGGTCGACATTTGGTTCAAATGCCACACCAGTGCGGTTGTCTTGTAGCTGCCCAGTTGTATCAAACTTAGGGCAACTGGGGATGGGCAATAAAGAGCAGGGATTTCAACAGGGATGGCACAGGACTGCTTTAGTATTTGTTCTCATCTTGTGCCCGAATCATCTCCTTAAAATAACAGCAACTATTTCTTACACCCTAGAGCAACAGGGATGAAAGTTGCAGGGCCCTTCGACAGATCTCACAGTGTAAAACATTCATGTGCCAAAACACAGACATAAACCTACGTGGCTTGGTTATTAGAATATGGAAGTGCTGGAGGGAAAGAAAATCCATTTCTGCATCTCCTGCAATCGTTGGGTGCAGTTTAATTTCACATTTAATGGGACAATTCAGGATTCCACGTTTAATCGGGGAATTCTGCTGACCAAAAATGTCTTATTAAAATGGAACTCTTCCAGGTTTTTATTTTAAAAAGTAGTTTCTTCAGCCAGGCCTATAAAGTGTGGCTGTAGTTTCTGGAAACATCTCTTATACCACCCCACTCCATGTATCCCCCTTCATCCCACAACTAGATTTGGGGATGAAGTAAATTCATGCAAATCTATGCACTTGAACTTGGATGTGAAGCCTTGGCCACATTCTTAAGAGTGGGAGTGTCTGACTTGGGTCTCTGCCAGACTTCCTGTTTCAAGGCTTGCTTTAGCCCTGGAGATCAGTCAGTTTCTCCAGAAAGCAGGCTACTCAGTTATGTTCTCATTCTGACTGCAGCAGCCTTGAACATGTTTAATGACACGGCACTCGAAAATCTTTAAATATTCAGGCATCACTAAAGCCAAAGACACTTTCTCCATCGTAATCAAATGAGCCAGTGTTAGAATGGACTTGAAGACGCAGCCATTATTAACACAGTAAACACGCTACATTGGCAGCCAAAGATATACTTGGCAGTGTTTCAAGTAAGCTTCTATTTCCCTTATTGTTGCTTAGACAAGGTTCTAATTTGAAAAATGCAAATATAGTTTCTGACAAATGGCAGTTTGCTAGCAGGAACTTTTCACATTCAAAAATAAATAAACCTAGTAATTAAAAGGTTCATGCTGCTTAAAATATTGCAAACTGGCATCCCATGGCAATGCTCAGAGGTACAGCAAAGGCTCTGCCATTTTACAATGGGAGCAGTGTTTTATTACGTAACAACACACACAATATATTCTTCCTGTTGCTACAGTAAATTTGTCTTAGTTTGGGCTCTCTACAAGGCCACAAAGTCTCCTCTCAGTTCAGTTGTGGTCAGTAAGGTAAGATTCTGTGGATGTTTGTAAGCTTCCTGCTCCAAGACAATCTGTAATCTTCTCTCAACAGCAGCAATTAACCTGTAATTGATTCTCCGCTCCTCAATTCCACCACCACCTTTTAATATTCTGTCATCTAAAGGGTGTTAGATGCCATCAAACTTAATTACAGTAAGTTGCTGTCTAAAGTTGTTTTGCTTTACCCTTGGTTAGTTAATGGGGCTGTTATTCTCACTTAGCATTGTGAATTTTGTTTTAATGTCATTTTCCACTATTCTGATGTAGAGCTGCGTGACCTGGGTCAAAATTCTGGAACTTCCTATTAGCACTCCGGATATACCTACGTCACACGGACTGCAGCGGTTCAAGAAGTTGGCTCACCACCACCTTCTCAAGGGTAGTTAGGGATGGGCAATAAATGCAGCCCTAGACAGCGACATCCATTTCCACAACTGGCGCCATTTTGAAGCAGCCTCTCCTGCTGACCCTTTCTCTCACTGCCAACCCTCCAACTTGCAGCCTCTCTTGCTGCCTAACCCACCCACTCACCAATCCTTGCTCTTGCCAAACCTCTCACTCCTCTATCCCGAACCCTCACTGAGGCCATGAGCCTGAGAGACGAGCGGTGAGAGGCAGAAGTCGAAGCTGTCCCTCCTGCCTCTCGTTGCCCACAGCGAGGGTTCAAGAGAGGGAAGTGACAAATGAGAGCATTAAAACAAAAATCCCAGCTCGGCATTTTTTACACTCTCAGGGGCTGCACTTTCACAAGCCCGGAGCTCTGGCTTTGGATCGGATCTGGATCTAGAACCTTCCTTGAAGGGGTACGCAGGTTCAGGAGAGGGAAGCAGTGAACTGGAGAGTTGGGAAGTGGGAGGATTGGCAAAAGCAAAGATTGGTGAGAGGGTGGGTTAGGGAGTGTGAGAGGTCATATGTCAGAGGGTCGGAAAAAGAGTCAGGGAGCAGGGTCAGCAGCAAGTGGGAGATACCTATGTAGAAAGTTACCTTATTTCTTTTATCTTTTTAAGTTTATTTTATTTTTAAAGTTATTTCATTTACCAATAAAGGAATTTAGGAGTGCAAAGTATTTCAGCTTAAAGGGTATAATGTTAATGTTTTTTTCTGATGAGGAAAGTCTTGCAGAACCTAACTACAGCATTTACATTGATTTTAACAGGAAAACGTGGTTCACTTAAAACCAGGATTTTCAGGAACGTAATTACAACTTTAAGTGAGGACTTATTGTATATAAATGTATTATACACAGAGACTAAGAAATCTTTCTGGAGCAGCTTCTGGTAAACCTAAAGACTTTTACAATGACAAGAGCATTTATTTTACCAGCTAGAATTGAATGCGTTCTGCCAAATAGGAAGTGACAAATAGTCAAATGGTTACAAATTAACCCTAAGGTCGCTAACAGATTAATTGTTGTTCAGTGAGAGAGAGTGCAGGATGAACACATGTAGACTGAGATCTTTCCATTAACAATCTTGTAACTTCATCGTTGCAAATGCTCCAGACCAGTTTCTCTGTATCAGAGAGGGACAAAGACAAAGTTAACTGTCATCTCCTTTTCATGATTCATTTTATTTGTTTCCACAAGTTGACCAAGTACTGGGAATAAATCATCCTTTGCCAGTATCCAATGCTTCTAGATCAGGTATGGTACAGGTTACTGCAGAGTGTGAGATAGAAAAGATTGTTGGGCACTGACGGAATGAAGAGATGCAAAACCAGGACAAGAAAATGGACTTGATGTAGAAGACTAGCCTAGATATGAGTGAATGGTGGAGCAGAATTGAGGGACAATGTAGCCTACTCCTATTTCTTATGCTCTTATATAAAGCTCCATTTACATGACCTGATGTTGTTTAACATTAAACTCACAGTAGCTCTGTTCTAAGCAGTGCACCCGTTATTGGTCCCCAGTGTGTGTTTCCCATTCCTGCCTTCATGACATCAGAGTTAGACTGACAGTTATTACTGAATTATTGATAATTTTGCATCAGGATCCACTATGAACTAAATTGCCCAACCTTATTTCCACCTCTTTAGTCTGGTGATAAAAATCCCATGACTTAAACTCCAAAATCAGCAGCACAAACAAGTTTCTCAGGTCACTTGAGAAGTACACCCATTTGTTATTCAGTGAGCAATGAGCAAGCATTCACAAGGCAAACCCATAGGTTTCAACTTGGTTAGCAGAGACATTTCTTTCCCTCTGTTTACATGACTGGGCAATAACACCGTCTCCACAGTGTTTATAAAAGCCGTGTTACCTTGCAGGTTTAAAAATTAAGCTCAAAAACAGAAGTGGCGTGGCAACCTCATCACTGCGTACGGATATAACATATGAAGCTGAGAGAGGAGACAACATTCCAAAATGTGGGGGCTAGGCCCATTGTGTTGATGCTATTGCCATCGTAACAGGCCCAGTGGGTACAGGCTGCTCCAAAACTCCCACTGTTATCCAAGCCAATTAGGATTTTGGTAAGGTGATGAATAACAATATATTCTACTGCTACTGTTCCTACAACACATGGACTGCAGCAGTTCAAGGCAGCGGCTCACCACCATCTTCTCAAGGACATTTAGGGATGAGCAGTAAATGCTGGCCTAGCCACCATTCATCCCATGAATGCACAAATAAAAAAATCTACGACTTACCTGAGCATCCTTTTTAACAAGCGTTATATCCACGTGTTGGCTTTCATCTCTGTTACCCTGGAAATGGCAAAAGGAATCAATGGTCATCAAAAATACAGAGTTACTTCTGATTCATGTGTGTTAAAGATGTGTCTGATTAGAGCCAAACTCTGGCTTCTAACCCAGATCCCATTAACTCTTTGGTGAAGGGAGCAATTGAGTGAGGGCAAGTAGAGTTACTGCTTCAAACTGCTGCAACAACTCCATGGACTCATTGAGTATAGGCTGCTGAGTCTCAAAATAGCCCTATGTAAATCTCTCCAAAGGGGGGGATAGATGACATCTGGTTCAAAATTAACAGTCTTCTTCTTCAAATAAAACTTGACGGGTTTTGTGTAAGCATTTGTATACCTGAAACTTTGGAAGGACAGGATTCTGTGAAAGTAATTATCATCCAGTCCCATGGCTTGTTCTTCTATCCCTCTGCTTCACTCTATGATGCCTCTCATGCCACCTCTCCCTTCTTTCAACAGTTTCATCTTAACCTTTCTCTTCGTATAACAGTTTTAACTCCTCATAGCTCAACCCTTTTCAGCTATGACTCAGTGGGTAGCACTTGCCTCGAGTCAGAGGGTTGTGGGTTCAAGTCCCACTCCAGTGACTTGAACACAAAAATCTAGGCTGACACTCCCAAGTGAGGGAGTGCTGCATTGCCAGAGGTGTCATCTTTGGGATATGAGATTCTCTCAGGTGGATGTTAAAGATCACATGGCATTATTCTGAAGAAGAGCAGGAGGCTCCTGGTGGTCCTGGCCAATATTTATTCCTTAATCAACATCGCTAGAGTACATCACATTGGTCATCACATTGCTGTTTGTAGGAGCTAGCTGTGTGCAAACTGGCTGCCCCATTTCCTACATTACAATAGCAACTGCTGTTCAAAAATGCGCAATTGGCTGTAAAGTACTTTGGGCTATCTATAAAAATGCTACTTTTTCTTTCTTTAACTGTGGTGTGAATTCACCCATCTGCTGTCCCCCTTTTCCACCTCTGCCCCATGCCCACTATTTTTCTCCCTGCTTTACAGAATGTTGATATATTTTTCTGTATCTGATCAGAGTTGACGGGAATTTTGCAAATATCCAGGTAAAAAGTAATTGAGTCTAAAGCCATGTCTCGTTCATCCAAGCTTATAATCGTGACACTGACTCCACACGTGAAATATAATTTATCAGTTCTAATTAAGTTGTTGGCCAGAATGACTGTGAAAATGAATGACACATGTACTATCTCCGGAAGGACCCTGATACCAGGGAGGGCGATAAAAAAGGAAGAATTGGAAGGCAAGTTGGGGATACAGTTACAGTCAGTGTGACAATTATAAGAGTCCAAAATATTTAATCTTACTAGGAAACATGGGGTTGAATTTTATGGTGGAAAACCAGGCAGGTTTCCCACCCACCCCCCACCCCCCACCCAGGGCCTATGTAGGATATGGCACGGTGACATCAGGTCGACAATCCCGCCGGTTATTGATAATGCCCAAGGTTAGTGGATCCCGAAATCGGAAGCCCGCAGTTAATGAGTAATTAAGCTTGTTAAAAAGGTAATAGACCGCAATTTTTCATGGCCCGCTCCATTTTTACGGGAGGTACATGGAGAAAAACGTTGGGAGTGAGTTATGCCAGGTGTGTGGGGCTGGCACAAGGACACGTGGAAGAGCCGGCAAACGGGTCGACGGGTGCGTGTAGCAGGGGAGTCGGCTGGTGAAGGTGACAGCACTTGGTTGTTGACATTCTTGATTTGTTCAGGTCCCAGAGGCTGATGGAACAATTCAGGGGAGAGCAAGAGGACAGCCGGACTTTAAACTGGTGACCGGGACTGACTTCCAGTTTACGGCCTGACCTCTGCCACCAGACCTCCCAACCTCAGTGTCCAATTTTCTGCAGAACTTCCCTGCGTGCCTCTTATTGGGAGGCATTCCTGCCAGCTGGCTGCTAATTGGCTGGCCGACGCTTGATTGAACCTGATGCGACAGGGTGGGGAGCATTTCCCCTTCGCCTCCCTTACCCTGCCATTAAGCATAAAATCCATTCCATTCAGGTACAGTTACATTCAGTAAAATGGTGAGATAGGTACTGCGCATGGCTGATTAGTTTGGTGAAAAAGATTTGGTTCAGTTTGGTCACCAACCTAAAAATCTCCTTAACAAAAACAAAAATACCTGTAAAAACTCAGCAGGTCTGGCATCATCTGTGGAAGGGAGCACAGTTAATGTTTCAATTCATGCCGACTCGAAACGTTAACTGTGCTCCCTTCCATAGATGCTGCCAGACCTGCTGAGTTTTTCCAGGTATTTTTGTTTTTGTTTTCGATTTCCAGCATCCGCAGTTTTTTGCTTTTATCTAAATATCTCCTGCTATGACTCGGTGCCAAATTTTGTCCAATAAGCACTCCTGTGAAACCCCTTGGGATGTTTTACTATATTAAAGGTACTATATAAATACAGGCTGTTGTTATTGTAAATGAGTGCGCTCTGCTTAAAGGACGGACACACTGAGAAATCAAAGCAAGAGCAGAACTATTTCCATTTCCTTTACAATTTACCTGAACAAGGGAGACCAGTAGTCTTTCAAAGTGTCCCGATGTATCACTCTTGATGTCCTGCTCCAGGGTCTTTTTAAACTCTGTGAAAAAACATGTTCAGTATCACACAGGATCTTAGACCGTGACCTTTCACCAGAAAGTATTTAATGTTTCAGGTAGGTGACCTTTGGCCAGAACAGCCATTAACCTTCTCCGATGAAGGGTCACCAATCTGAAACATTAACTCATTTTTCTTTCTCCACAGATGCTGCCTGACCGGCTGAGTGTTTGCAGCAGTCTCTGCTTTTATTTCTCACTGTAGCTGGGAAACCAGTCAGTCCCCTGTGGCAGACTTGATCATCCCATCCCCAAACCAGTCAGGTTTATAGCACCAATGAATGGCCACTCAGTTTGGTTTATTAATGGGGATTGGAGGGATAGACCTACCACAATGTGAACTGGAACTCTCCTCATTTGGTTCCATTTGGTTTTAAAACGTGATGGGCATTCCAGGCCGGAGAAAGAGTGGGAGTTTTACTGTGTTGGTAAACTGCACAATGATAGCCCGTTAAACTCCACCAGCAATGCTGCATTCACTTGCAGAGATCCCGACACTCAGGAAATTATGAGGGAGACAAATAGGGGGAGGTGGTGGTGTAGTGGTAATGTCATTGGACTGGGGACAAGTGTTCAAATCTCACCGCGGCAGCTGGTGGAATTTAAATTCAATGAATAAAATGTGGAAAATAAAGCTGGTCTCAGTAAGGGTCATAAAAACCCATTGGGCTCACTAACGTCCTCCCTTTAAAGGAAGGAAATCTGCTGTCTTCACCCGGTCTGGCCTACATGTGACTCCTGACCCACAGCAATGTGGTTGATTCTTAACTGCCCTCTGAAATGGCCTAGCCAATCACTCAGATCAAGAGCAATTAGGGATGGGCAACAAATGCTGGCCTTGCCAGTGACAGCCTCAGTTATTTTTTAAAAAATTGTTTATAGGTGGGCATTGTTGGCTAGGCCAGCATTTATTGCCTATCCCTAATTGCCCTTGAGAAGGTCCCACTCCCCAGCTCATTCCCAATAGCCCTCCATATTTTCCCCCATCAAATACTTATCCAATTCACATTTGAAAGCTACACTGAATCACCTCACGACACAGCGCAATAGGATCCATCCTACTGCTTTTTTTTAAAAAATAAAGAATGCAATTCATCAACACAGAGAAATGAGTGGGAATCATTGAGTTGGGAGTATTCCACCTTTCTAACTTTAGATGCAATTTTGATCAGATAGCAAAGTTTTTAAAATCTAGAGAAGCTGGTTTGTGCAATAGGTTAGACTTTGGTCATTTACTCTGGATCCTAGGCTTTAATCCAATCTAGACACAATGGCAGAGCCTTAGTTCTTAGTAAGATTGGAATCATATCAAGACTGGCATTAATCCTTCTATTTATTTCTCCATCATGATTTATAATCATGATTTGGAATACATTGCCTGAAAAGGCTGATGGAAGCAAATATAATAATAACCTTCAAGAAAGGAATTGGATGAATTCTGGAAGAAAAATTTACAGGGCTATGGGGAAAGAGCAGGGGAAAAGAGGCTAGTTGGATTGCCAAAGAGCCAGCAGAGTGGGCGGAATGGCCTGTATTATGCCGTGCTTAATCATTTTACTGTACTGGGAGGGCATTCTCTAACACATGCAGAGATAATAGGTAGGATTTAAAAACAAAATTTGTAAAGCCTTTCTAGATACACTAATATAGCTTTTGTAAAGACCTGTCACAGGAAATTAAATAAGCTACTAATGAGCTTTATAAGCTAACTGTCAATCTATATTGGTTTATATCTGGAAAAAAAACCCAGCAACTCATGATTTTCAAATCGTCTCTCCTGATTTTTTTTTTAAGGAGTTTGTCTCTTGATTATGGGACAGGGTTGGTATGTCTGTGCTGTGTCTTGACTTTTGCCAACTTGCTGCTAAGGTCTCTGGACTTGGGGTAAGTAGGAATTGTTGCTGCAGGGAGCATGTGCACACTCCCCATCTGGCAAAGAGTAACTCAAACCAGTGAGGATTTGTCAGCAGCTTAATTTGGAGCCTTTAAGAACGCACCAGTTTTCTGCGATTTTCAGACAACTGGTGTAACAGCAAAGTTGTTTCCACTTCATGTGACACAAGAAAGAAAACAGTTCAACTCCAGTATTGGGTCCCAAGACTTGACCCCTGAACAGAGTGTCCCCTTTGTGGGGAGGGCAGGGGGGTGTGGGCAGGGATCTAGCAACATATAACTGTACCATGAAGTTAACTTCAAAAAAGAAAGTGTACAAAAGGATGCGTTGGAGCTCCTGTGCGCTTGACAGACAAAGCAGAGCTCAATTAAACATGTTGAGGAGAGAGAGAGAGAGAGATAGAAAAAAAGAGAGAAAGAGAAAGAGAGAGAGAGAGAGCTCATGTCTCATTTTACCTTAAAGAAGCTGGAGCAGAGTGCTATGTATGGCCCCTGCCCACAAGAGTTAAATTTGCAGACAGGAAACAGAAGATATTGGCAACTGTGAATTTACATGGAGAGTAGTATGTATAACCTAATTTTACACTTAGAGACAGCAACAACCTCCCCACCGCCCCCAAAATGTCCCTGCCAATAGAGAGCAGGTTGTTTCTGTACTCTGTCATGACAACAGGGTTCTGAATTCAGTAGAATGGCTATTTGTTTTCTACCAATAAAGGGTATCTCCTTCTCATTTATTTTAGTAGTTCCTCTGCCCACCAGTAAGACATTCAAAAACAAAATTAAAGAAAGACAGGATAACTGTCCTATCCCTCAGAGCTATATAAGTATCTGCACTTCAGAAACAATCTCCTCAGTTATTTAAAAAAAAAATTGTTTATAGGCAGGCATTGTTGGCTAGGCCAGCATTTATTGCCCATCCCTAACTGCTCTTGAGAAGGTGGTGGTGAGCTGCCTTCTTGAGCCGCTGCAGTCCATGTGGTGTAGGTGCACCCACAGTGCTGTTAGGGAGGGAGTTCCAGGATTTTGACCCAGCGACAGTGAAGGAACGGTGATATATTTCCAAGTCAGGATGGTGAGTGGTTTAGAGGGGAACTTCCAACTTGTGGTGTTCCCATGTGGCTGCTCCCTTGTCTTTATAGATGGTAGCAGTCGTAGGTTTGGAAGGTGCTGCCTAAGGAGCCTTGGTGAGTTTCTGCAGTGCACCTTGTAGATGGCACACACACTGCTGCTCATGTGCTTTGGTGATGGAGAGAGTGAATGTTTAAGGTGGTGAATGGGGAGCCAATCAGCAGGCTGCATTGCTCTAGATGGGGCTGAACTTCTTCATTGTTGTGGGAGACGCACTTGTGAAATGTCACAGTTATTCATTCAGTTAGCAACTGTGCAATCCCCTCTGTAGTTCTGGTGGTGGCAGTGGAGGGAAAGGGTAACGGAGCAAAGAGATGATATCATGGTTGCTGTGGAAACAGCCAGGACTGATCCAGGCATTGAAGAATACATCAGTGGTTAGAGGTAAGTTTGTTCAGCGGAAGACAGTTTGCTTTGTGTGTGCCACCATGTCTATTAAAGGTTTGCTAAGCAGATGCAACTCAGTTGATATCGAACATCACAATTGTTCCTTTGGCAAGCAAAGCCAAAAAGGAGCAACAGTTCAAGGTTACTAATGAACAATCAACACAAGGTAGCCTTACATATTTTTAGTTGAGGATTTCTCATAGCACATCAGAAATTTCATCGAGACATTTAACAGAATTTCGAGGCTGGTGGGCGGGTCTGGGAGCGGCCAGGAAACAGCCCACAGCCCGCGGTCAGCCCACAGCCCGCGGTCAGCCCACAGCCCGTGGTCAGCCCACAGCCCACAGCCTGTGGTCAGGCTCCGACCGTGGTCAGCCCACAGCCCGCGGTCAGCCCACAGCCCGCGGTCAGCCCACAGCCCACAGCCCATGGTCAGGCTCCGACCGCGGTCAGCCCACAGCCCGCGGTCAGCCCACAGCCCACAGCCCGTGGTCAGGCCACAGCCCGTGGTCAGCCCACAGCCCACAGCCCCCGGCCAGCCCACGGCCCACGGTCAGCCCACAGCCCACAGCCTCTGGTCAGCCCACGGCCCACAGCCTCTGGTCAGCCCACGGCCCACAGCCCACAGCCCCTGGCCCTAGCCCACAGCCCCCAGCCCACGGCCCCCGGCCCACAGCCCACAGCCCGTGGTCAGGCTCCGACCGCGGTCAGCCCACAGCCCACAGCCCGTGGTCAGGCTCCGACCGCGGTCAGCCCACAGCCCGCGGTCAGCCCACAGCCCGCGGTCAGCCCACGGCCACCGGTCAGCCCACGGCCACCGGTCAGCCCATGGCCCCCGGTCAGCCCACGGCCCACGGCCCCTGGCCCCTGGCCCACGGCCCCTGGCCCTAGCCCACGGCCCCTGGCCCACGGCCCCCGGCCCACGGCCCCCGGCCCGTGGTCAGGCTCCGACCGCGGTCAGCCCACAGCCCACAGTCAGCCCCCAACAGCGGTCAGCCCACAGCCCACAGTCAGCCCCCAACAGCGGTCAGCCCTCAGCCCTCAGCTCCCGGTCAGCCCACAGCCCACGGCCCCCGGCCCCCGGCCCCCGGCCCACAGGCCCCCGGCCCACAGCCCGTGGTCAGGCTCCGACCGCGGTCAGCCCACAGCCCACAGCCCGTGGTCAGGCTCCGACCGCGGTCAGCCCACAGCCCACAGCCCGCGGTCAGCCCTCAGCCCTCAGCTCCCGGTCAGCCCACAGCCCACGGTCAGCCCACAGCCCACGGTCAGCCCACAGCCCACGGTCAGCCCACAGCCCACGGTCAGCCCACAGCCCACGGTCAGCCCACAGCCCACGGTCAGCCCACAGCCCACGGTCAGCCCACAGCCCATGGTCAGCCCACAGCCCACAGCCCCCAGCCCACGGCCCCCGGCCCACAGGCCCCCGGCCCCCAGCCCACAGGCCCCCGGCCCATGGCCCACAGCCCATGGTCAGGCTCCGACCGCGGTCAGCCCACAGCCCGTGGTCAGGCTCCGACCGCGGTCAGCCCACAGCCCACAGTCAGCCCCCAACAGCGGTCATTCCACAACCTACAGCCCCCGGCTAGCCCACAGCCCACAGCCTCTGGTCAGCCCACAGCCCACAGCCTCTGGTCACCCACGGCCCACAGCCCACAGCCCCTGGCCCACAGCCCACGGCCCCTAGCCCACAGCCCACAGCCCACAGCCTCTGGTCACCCACGGCCCACAGCCCACAGCCCCTGGCCCACAGCCCGTGGTCAGGCTCCGACCGCGGTCAGCCCACAGCCCACAGCCCACAGCCCCCGGCCCACAGCCCACGGCCCACGGCCCACGGCCCCCGGCCCACAGCCGACAGCCCACGGCCCACGGCCCACAGCCCACGGCCCACAGCCGACAGCCCATGGCCCACAGCCGACGGCCCACGGCCCACAGCCCACGGCCCACAGCCCACGGCCCACAGCCCACAGCCCACAGCCCACGGCCCACGGCCCACGGCCCACGGCCCACGGCCCACGGCCCACGGCCCACGGCCCACGGCCCACGGCCCACAGCCCACGGCCCACGGCCCACAGCCCGCAGCCCGCGGTGTGACACTGCCAGGCCAAGCAAGGACAGCTGAGAGTGAATGGTGGCTCCCCAATGGTGGGGAAGGGGCAGGCAGGGGATGGGGCCTGTTGGCCATTGGCTCCAATGGTGACCCAGCAGCTGGTATAAAACCGGCAGAGTCAGGCCCTGGAAGGCTGCCAGTGAAGACGACATCTTCGGTGAAGTCAGCAGGAGATTAAAAATGATGGATTCCAATGCAGCTGCAGACACCAGACAGGAGGACAGGTCAGCCGGGTACTCAGCTCCCCCACTTTCTGATGAGTACCTCTCAGTCCTCCTGGAGGAGGTGGCTGCCTGGAGGGACTCCCTTGTCCAAGGGATGGAAGGCGGAGGCCACCACAGCTCACAAAAAGAGCTTGGGAGGATGTGGGGCACTAGTCGGCAACCATGATGTTGTGAAGCGCATCTGGGTCCCGTGTTGCAAGAGCTTTAATGACCTGCTGCTCTCAGGAAGGATGAGTACGTGTTGGCATGGATCAGTGTGTTGAAGTGTTAGGGTCTGGCCATCCCCCTGTGGAGATCAGGGATGTTAGAGTCTGAGAGCCAACTGTCAATGATGCTGGAACTGGCCGAGGGGGTGAGCCCTGGCTGCTTGGACTGAGCACCTTGTGGCTCAAGGCCCATGACTTGGATGTGCCTTGAAAAGTGCTCCTCAGGTGGGGTTGGCCAGACTGCAATGGCGCTGCAGGTAGACAGTGGACTCATCAATGCTTCTCTGTCCTGTCAGGAGAAGATGGCCCCATAACAACATTGAAAGGTCGCGGACTGGCGGAGGCCCCGCTAACCTCCTAATCCTAATACACACGAGCAGGATGCCTTGCAGCTGGAGAGGTGCCAAGCACCTCGGCCTTGGAGAGGCTGGGGTGTCAGATGAACTAAGAGTGCAGCGCACAGAGGTGAGAGTTTCAGATGATGCAAACATTCTTGTGCAGTCTCTTCATTGATGGGAGCCTCAAAACTGGATTCCCCACTGATCATGCCATCAAAGAAGATGGCACCATGATGCAGATCTCCATGTCACCAGGGTGCCTGGCATGAACAGTGACAGTGTGGTGATTTTAACTAATGACATGGCGTTGTTCTCCCTTAGGTTTGCCACCACGCACCCAGTCGCAACACCCCGAAGACCCACCCCTGATGCCAGAGGCCCTCCAGGCTTCAGTTACCCCTGCATCACACCCGCTCTCTGAACCAAGCACCAACGCAGATACCAGCACGCAGTGGGTGTTAGATCTTTGGCTAGAACGCGGGTGCACAGAGGTGAGGGCACTTCACACTCGCTTGAGGTGCAGGTGGAGGCACAGAGTGCCCAGAGTGCTGGCGGTCAAAGGACTGCTGGGGACCAGGACGATGCTCAGTTGGGCAGATGATGAGCCTCTGGAGTCACCCATTAGGCGGCAGATACTGGATGTCCAGCGAGATGTGCAGGAGGATCTGGCAGGGATCCACAGATGAGTGTATGTGTGCCATGGTCTCCGTTATGGAGGAGTCCATGCAGAGCATCGGCACTGTGAGGACCCTCATGGCCGAGTGCACTGCCTCCTCCGTTGAGAGTGTGGCAACTCTCAGGGAGAGCCAGCTCCAGGAACAGAATCAGGGGTTCCTGGGGTTGCACTCCGACCTCAGGTGGTCAGTGTCAGTGTGGGTGATGGATGAGGCACCCAGTATCCCTGCTAGGTGCCCGTCCACCAATGGTGAGCAGGAAGGTCCAGAGCGACTTCACATTGGCGCACAAGCTGCCTGTCGTCTCTGCGGGCTGCTCTCAGGGTGCTCCGTATGACGGCAACAGCTCCTCCACCCCTCTGCCACTGACCGTGGCATCTGCTTAGGCTCCAGCGACTGGGGATTTGCCAACCGTTGAACTGACCGTTCCCTCCCAGATGGGGCCAGCACGATTGCCAAGGTCATCACGGCCAACAGGAGAGCAGAGTCAGCAGCTGTCTCCAATGTCGCTGCCGGTGAGGGGGGAGCACCAAGACAAAGCCCTAACAAACATAAGGTTAAGGCACCATAAACACAAGATGGACTGGTCACAGGTGATCTTCTGTTGTGAAATGTTTTGTTTATTTTAACTGGTCTGGGGTTGAAGACCAGGGAAGGTTCTATTAAAAGCAAAAAACTGCGGATGCTGGAAATCTGAAACAAAAGCAAAAATATCTGGAAAAACTCAGCAGGTCTGACAGCATCTGTGGAGATGAACACAGTTAACGTTTCGAGTCCGAATGACCCTTCATCAGAACTAAGTAAAAATAGAAAAGAGGTGAAATATAAGCTGGTTTAAGTGGGGTGGGGGGGGGGGGGGGGGGGGGTGGTGGTGGGATGGACAGGTAGAGCTGGATAGAGGACCAGTGATAGGTGGAGATAACCAAAAGATGTCACAGACAAAAGGACAAAGAGATGTTGAAGGTGGTGATATTAGCTAAGGAATGTGCTAATAGGTGACATTAAGGGTAGAAAGCAGGACGAGCAAGGTACAGATAGCCCTAGTGGGGGTGGGGGGGGGGAAGGAAGGGATAGAAATAGGCTAAAATGTAGAGATAAAACAATGGATGAAAATACATTTTTAAATATATTTCCATCCATTGTTTTACCTCTACCTTTTAGCCAAGGTTCTGTTAATTTGTTTTGACCGTTAACATGAGATAAATTTTCTTTTGTCATAACGGCCTGAGTATGTGTTACCTTTTTGATTTAATGTGGTGCAGGGTATGCCAGTATGTCATGCTGGATGTGGGTGGCTCTGAACTTTATTATACAGGCACTGAGTTGACTTTGGGGTCAAATGAAAGGGCCATTTCTGACATCTGGGATGGAGGCAGCAGCCCTGGCATGAGGTGGTAGCGCTTATTTGGCAGCCTAGCTGAAGGAACGTTGGATCAAGGTGTCCCTGGTGTCCCTGCCACCCTGGAGATTACCGAGGTCTGCCTTCCCTCAGCATTCTCCTCACTGTGCTCCTCTTCTGACTCACCACTGGATTCATCCTGTGTGGTCTGTGCAGCTGCTTCAAGATCCTCTTCCTCCAGCGGCTCCCCCCTTGCCAGTGCCAGATTGTGGAGAGTGCAGCATGCAACCACTATCAGTGACACCCGCTCTGGGGGGGTTTTGTAGTGCTCCCCCTGAATGGTCCAGGCATCGGAAGAGACCAATGGTCCTCTCTATCACTGCCCTTGTGGAGGCTCCTGTTATACCGCTGCTCTGCCTCTGTTCTTGGGTGGCAGAGAAGCGCCGTGAGCCACCTTTTCAAGGGATAACCCTTGTCACCCAGCAGCCATCCATCCAGCCGGGCTGGAGCACTGAAGAACCTCGGCACCTGGGAGTGTCTCAGGATATACATGTCATTGGAGCTGCCTGGGTACCTTGCACAGACTTGCAGAATCTGCATCCTATGGTCACACACACTATCTACATGTTCATGGAGTGAATCCCTTCCTGTTGATGAAGGCACCAGACTGACTCGCTGGCACCTTGATGGCCACATGTGTACAGTCGATTGTACCCTGGACACGGGGGAACCCGGCAATCGCTGCAAAGCCTCTGGCTCGCTCAGCCTGGCTGGCCTCGTCTGTATGGTAAAGAATAAAGGTCAGTACCTGCCTGAACAGAGCTTCTGTCACCAGCTTCACACAACTGTGGACAGGTGATTGCGAGACTCCACACAGATCCCCAACTGACCCCTGGAAAGAGCCAGGGTCTTGTTGAGGGTCATGTGACCTTCAGAGCCATTGGCATGGGGTGTGCACCCACACAGTCGGAGCTGATCTCAGGGCTGATCATCTGACAGATGGAGACCGTTGTCTCCCTTGAGAGTTGGAGCCTCCTTCAGCATTGCACCTCAGACATATTGAGGGAGCTGCATCGCCCCCTGTAAACCCTGGCAGCAAGATAGTGGCATCTTCTGCGGCCCCTTCCTCCCTGGACTTCCTGCTGACCCTGAGCCCCCTGTGCCTGCCCCTCTCCTCCCACAGGTCCCTCCCCTGGAAGCTGCACTGGGATACCTGACCTCCTCTCCCTTCTGCCCCTCTCATCCTCCTCAGGGGAGGTGCCTCCAGCGGAGACCACAATCCCCATTCCCAGGGTAACAGAAGGCTGTCTGAGACCTGGGAGGGTCCACATGGTCTGAATCCTCTGGGGTCCTTGGAGATACCAAGGAGTCCTGAAAATAAAGCCTGGAAATGCTAACAATGAGCCCCGAACAGAGATGAAGCTGCCATTTACCAGTCACCAGCAGCAAACTATCTACTAAATTCCTCATTACTCACACAGGCCAATGCTGCTGACCCTTTTTATCCCACCCGTGGATGAGGTTTTTGAAATTGTCGGCCAGCTGCCTGCCCGTTTTGCCCATGTGACGAGTGTGAAATCGCACGGGCATGAAAAATCGGCGTCAATAGCTTTTTAATGGACTTAACTGGCCTCTTAATTAATGGTGGGTGTGGCTCTGGCACCTAAGTGTGCCCGGCGAGTGAAATATTGCGTGAGTACACGATGACCTCGGGCCCTCACCCAACATCATCATGCGCTATTTTACACACAAGCGTGTCGGGCACGCGCCAAGTGAAAAATTTTACCCATTAAGCTTGAACTCTGCCTCCAACGGGCGGTTTTTATTCTAGGCTGACATGCCAGTGCAGGACTGAGGGAGTGCTGCATTGTTGCAGGCGCTGTCCTTTGGAAGAAATGCTAAACTGACACCACGCACCTTTTTAAGCGGTTTGGGTATAATTAAAGCAGAGCAGAGAGTCGTCTGATGCCCCCTAACCAACATTTCTATTTCAATTACCTCCATAAGAAGCAGATTAACTGGTCATTAATTGCATTATATAAAGACCCATTGGTACAAGATGAGCTTCAAATATTCTTTGGATGTTTTGGGGTATTTGTAAAACATGTGATACTGTATTCTATCAAAGCATGTTTGTCTTTTGAAAGAGAGTGCAATTGTATAAGGAGTTACCAGGCAGGTTCAGTTCCCAGAAGAGTACATTCATCCCATTGGACGTAATGGTGCCATCAGTCCTTTGGTAATTAATCCATGTGGTCCTCCTTCAGGTACAAGCCTGGACAGTGCAAACTAATAAAACTACACAGGCCAGTGGAGACCAATCCAATTTGACGGCCAATACACAAGCATTCAAGGCAAAGATCCAAAATGTTCATCCATTACCTAACCTGTAGACATAATGGACATCTGGAGCACCTCCTGTTGCTGTCATAACTGACATCTGCACAAACTAAGAATTTCCTTGTCTATATGATTAAATGCCTTGTGCAGTGCGGTACTCAGTCAAGGAGATACAACGGAAGCCCCCATAGCACAAATATTTCCAATGGTTTTTTTGTATCAAGTTCATGGTGCTTAATATGAGAGTTACAATTCCCAAAATTAAACACTTACAAAGCGTGATAAGGCTGCCCCTCAGAACGAATGTTTCTGCAGAAACATCTCCCCCCAAAAATTAAAGCAGCTCCACCCCATCCCAATGAAAGACTCACCAACGTAACTGCTCCAGAGTTTTTTTTTTTATTTGTTCACAGGTTGTGGGCTTCACTGGCTGGGCCAGCATTTATTGGCCATCCCTAATTGCCCTTGAGAAGGTGGTGGTGAGCTGCCTTCTTGAACCGTTGCAGTCCATGTGTTGTAGGTGCACCCACAGTGCTGTTAGGGAGGGAGTTCCAGGATTTTGACCCAGCGACAGTGAAGGAACGGCGATATATTTCCAAGTGAGGCTGGTGAGTGACTTGGAAGGGAACTTCCAGGTGGTGATGTTCCCATGTGTCTGCTGTCCTTGTCCTTCTAGATGGTAGCAGTCGTGGGTTTGGAAGGAGCTGTCTAAGGAGCCTTGGTATAGAGAACCCACAAAAACACCTTTGGTTTTGTCACCAACTCAGGCAGGAGAGGTTTAAATCAGACACAGTGCTGGTCACATCTTACCTGCTTTGTAAGCGCTGTTGATAGAGTGGATTTCTGCATTGGAGCGGGATGCCAAGATCTCGATCAGACACTGCTCATCTGTACCAGCGCCCTGCATTCGAAAGAAAAATAATCAAGATTCTTCCCTTTTAAAATAAATAAGCACAGTGGAATCAATTATCCATGAGAATTTGTGTGGATAGTAAGAGATGAGTGGGGGGTTAGGACCCCCCCGCAACACTCCTACCTCTTCCCTACCCATTCTGAGTGTGTCCCTTCTACAGGTAAGATTACACAACAGCTCGGTAATCATCTGTATTATGTGCTCCTGTCGTAAGGTCTCAGAGCTGACAGAAAAATTTGGGCTTTATTTTAAACGGTTCTTAGGATGCAAGTAACATTGAATCTCAGAATGGTTATGGAGCAGGAGGCAGCCATTTGGCCCATCAAGAGCCTCTTCTGCACTGTGTTTCTGTCATATGTCTAGACCGGCTCACTGAATGAGCATTATGACTTAGTGCCATTCTCCTGCCTTTTCCCCGTACCCTTGCACATTGTTTCTATTCAAATAATCATCTATGCCCTTGAATGCCTCGACTGTACCTGCCTCCACACACTTCCAGGTAGTACATCCCAGAATCGAATCACTCGCTGTGTGGAAAAGTTTTTTTACATCACATTTGCTTCTTTCGCAAATCACTTTAAATCTGTGCTCTCTCGTTCCTTTTACGAGTGGGAACAATTTCTTCCTATCAACTCTTTTCAGCCCCCTCATGATTTTGAACATCTATATCAAATCTCCTCTTAGCCTTCACCCCTCCAAGGAGAACAGTCCAAACCTCTTCAATCTATCTTCATAACTGAAGTTTCTCATCACTGGAACCATTCTTGTTAACCTCTTCTGCACTCTCTCCAATGTGTTTCTATTGTTTGGCTCCCAGAACTGTACACAATACTCCAGATGAGGTCTAATTAATGTCTTGTATAAGATCATCATAATCTCCCTGTTTTTGTACTTTATGCCCCTATTAATAAAGCCTAGGATACTGTACGCTTTATTAAGTGCTCTCTCCATCTGTTTTGCTACCTTCAATGATCTATGTACATATACACCCAGGTCCCTATCATCCTGCACACCCTTAAGAATTGTACCCCTTATTTTATATTGTCTCTCCATGTTCTTCCTACCAAAATGCATCACCTCACACTTCTCTGCATTATACTTCATCTGCCACCTATTTGCCTACTCCATCAATTTGTCTATGTCCTTTTGAAGTTCTATACTGTCCTCCCCACAGTTTACAATGCTTCCAAGTTTCATATCATCCACAAACTTTGATATTGTCCCCTGCGCACAAAGATCTAGATCATTAATATATATCAGGAAAAGCAAGGGTCCCAATACCGAACCTGAGGAACTCTGCTAAAACCTTCCTCCAGCCTGAAAAATATCCATTGACCATTACCCTCTGTTTCCTATTACTCAGCCAATTTTGTATCCATGTTCCCTTTTATTCCATGGGCTATAACATTTTTCACAAGTCTGTTGTGTGGCACCGTATCGAATGCCTTTTGGAAGCCCATGTACACCACATCAACAGCATTACCCTGATCAACCCTCTCTGTTACCCCTTCAAAAAACTCCAGCAAGTTAGCTGAACATGATTTCCCCTTTGGAAATCCATGCTGGCTCTTCCTAATCAACCCACATTTTTCCACGTGATTACTAATTCTATCCAGAATAATTGTTTCAAGAAGCTTCCCACTGAAGTTAAACTGACTGGTCTGTAATTGCTGGGCTTATCCTTACAACCTTTTTTGGAATAGATGCGTGATGTTTGCAATTCTCCAGTCCTCTGGCACCTCCCCTGAGTCTAGGGAAGACTGAGAGATTATGGCCAGTGCCCCTGCAATTTCCTCTCTTACTTCCATCAATATCCTTGGATGCATCTCATCCAGTCCCAGTGCCTTGTCAACTTTAAGTACCGACAACTTATCGAACATCTCCTCCTTATCAATTTTGAACCCTTCTAGTGACAGATTTTCCTCCTCTGTTACCATGGCCTCGGTAGCATCTGCTTCCTTGGTAAAGGCAGATGCAAAGTATTTATTTAACACCTCAGCCATGCTCCCTGCCTCCATGTGTAAATCCCCATTTTGGTCCCTAATCAACCTGACTCCTCCTTCTATCACTATCTTACTATTTGTGTGCTGATAGAAGACTTTGGGGTTCCCCATTATGTTGGCTGCCAATCTTTTCTCATAACCCCTCTTTGCATCTCTCATTTACTTTTTCACCTGACCTCTGAACTTTCTGTATTCCATTTGGTTCTCAATTGTATTTTCTACCTGACACCTGTCATAAGCACACTTTTTCTTCTTTATCTTAATTTCACTCTCCTTTTTCATCCAGCGAGCTCTGGATTTGTTTGCCCTGGCAAGTCCCTATCTATTGACTGATGCTAGGAAGGATCCCACAGAAGGATGTGAGAAAACTGATTTAAGGCAAATGGCAAAATAACCAAAGGCAAAATGAGGAAAATTTATTTACACACAGCAAGTGTGCACTGGAATGCACTGCCCGAGAGTGTTTGGGAGGCAGGTTTAATTGTGGCTTTCAAAAGGATATCAGATATTTATCAGAAGAGGAAACTTGCTGAGTTGCTTTTACAGAGCTGACACTGACACAAAGTAAAGAATGGTCTCCTTCTGTGCTGTAACCATTCCACAGTTCTGTGAAAGGGAGAAACAATTTATAAAGTGTTGGAGAAGAGAGAGAAAGGTGTCTTACTGGATACTTTTACAAGTAAAACCTCTTGCAACACCATCAGGCATTATTGGAATAGATCACATTGATCCTGCTCATGGTGTTACACTGTATAAGAACATAAGAAATAGGAGGAGTAGGCCATTCAACCCCTCAAGCCTGCCCCGCCATTCAATAAGACCATGGCTGATCTGCCCCAGGCCTCAACTCCTCTTTCGTGCCACCTCCTCATAGCCCTCAGCTCCCCGATAAATCAAAAACCTATCTACCCCCTCTTTAAATACTTTCAGTGAACTAGCCTCCACAGCTCTCCGGGGTAGAGAATTCCAGACATTCACTAGCCTCTGAGAGAAGAAATTCATTCGTGTCTCAGTTTTAAATGAGTGTCCTCTTATTTTGTAACTATGTCCCTTAGTTCGAGACTCCCCCCCTAGGGGAGATCACCCCTCATTCTTCTAAACTCTAATGAATAAAAGGCCTAACCTGTTCAGTTGTTCTTGATAAATCAAACCCTTCATCCCAGGATTTTTCCTACCGTCATACCTCTGTAGTGCCTTGTCAAACTGACTAATACTTTGGAGCAGGTTTTCACCAATGTTAATAAGCACCTAATAGGCACAACACATGGGTGGTTGAAAGCATTAAAAGTTGCTCCAGAAACAGTGCTTGAATTACCAAGGATGGACATGCTCTGCTTTTGATTGTTTTACAGCCCAGTTCTAACTGAACAATTTGCTAACTTTAAACACATCAACCATAAACAGGAAGAAGAAACCAAAAAAAGACTTGAGGTGGACTTTGCATTGATCAGCTTAGAAAAAAGACAAAGGGGTGACCTTGTGGAGGTCTTTAAAACTATAAAGGGGCTCAATGGGGTAGAGGCAGAGAAGATATTTCCATTTGTCTGGGAGACCAAAACTAAGGCACAAAACTAATACCATGCCAATAATTCCAATGGGGAATTCTGTAGAAATAAATTTACCCAAAGAGTGATTAGAATGTGGAACTTGCTACCAAATGGAGTTGTTGAGACAATTAGCAAAGACATAATTAAAGGGAAGCTAGGTGAATACATGAGTGAGAAAGGAATATAAGGATATGTTGATGGTAGGTGGAGGTTTGGGCGGAGCATATAGCAATTGGGCTGAATGGCCTGATTCTGTGTTGTTAATTCTATGTAAAACATGCCTGCTGCTGTACTGGTCAGCAGCTTTGTGGATCTACAGCTTCTTACTCACCTTGATTGCCTCCTTCAGCTCAATTGCATCTAAAAGTATGGAGGGCTTCAGCAGTGCCAGAACTGCCTTTTCAAAATTACCTGACAACTCAGACTTCAGCTCCTTTATCAAATCCTGCAGCAGAAAAGGACAAATATCAAATACACAGCAAGAGTGCAGTGACTGAACGTGAAGGAAGCCAGCCGCTTCCTCTTGACCAGACAAGACTGTTCATGCTGGTCCCATGTCATCACACGTGTAAGGTATTGCTCCTGGCAGGACCCCCCACCTCTGACGTCGAGAGGGTGCTCAGTATTCCCAACCAGGAACATTTTGTCAATCCCTCAATGAGACCACCTTGAAAAAATGGAAGAGATTAAAACTGAGCTGGGGGACCCCAGAAGGAGGCAAAATCTGAGGATTAAACCAGGTTAGTAGCTGGGGCCTACATGGAGACACAAACCTACAACTAGGCACTTTACCTCCATCCCTTGCTTATCCACACTACCCCTCCAACTATAATGTTGAAATTAACTTATCTTTCAGAGCCATCATAATCTAAACAATGACATTTACTTTACTAGAAAATTTTATTTGTTTTGTTATTGCATTTGAAGCATGGGATACAGAATATAATATAAATTTAATTTTTCACTTTTTAAAATTTATTTTTTCATGGGATGTGGGTGTCACATTTGTTGCCCATCCCTAACTGCCCCTGAACCAAGGGGCTTGCCACACCATTTCAGAGGGCAGTTAAATGTCAATCACATTGCTGTGGGTCTGGAGTCACATTAGACCAGACCAGGTAAAGACAGCAGATTTCCTTTCCTGAAGGACATTAGTGAACCCGATGAGATTTTGTGACAATTAACATTGGTTTCATGGTCATAATTACTGAGATAAGCTTTTCAATTCCACCAGCTGCCGCAATAGGATTTGAACCTTTGTTCCCAGAACATTAACCTGGACCTCTGGATTACTAGTCCACTAACATTACCATGATGCCACTGTCTTCTCTCATATATAATCACCTTTCATAACCTCAGGATGCTCCAAAGCACTTTACAGCCAATGAAGTACTTTTGAATGTAGTCACTGTTAAAATGTAGGAAACACAGCAGCCTGTTTGTCCCACAAACAGTAATGTGGCAATGACTGGATAGTGTGCTTTAGCGATGTTGGTTGAGGGATAAATATTGGCCAGACCAGGGAGAACTCCCCTGTCCTTCTTTGAAATAGTGGCATGAGGAATAAATGTCTCCTGAAGGAGGTCCACTGCAGGACTGAAAGTAGTCTTGCCTTTAACCTCCATTATGGGATGAAGAGTGGGTTTTCTGGATGCAGTTCCCCTCAAAAGAGAGAAAAAAATAAAAAGAAACATCTTGGGCTTCACTCAGCTACTAATCATCAAAGATACTTGCCTTTCCATAAGCCGTTTTAAAGGACAGGACAATCTGCTGCCTCTGCTTATTCGAACGATGAGCAACTACATCAATGATGGCTTGTTCATCCGTGCCTAGGAACAGAAGAGTTCAAAATCAAGAGTGGCTCCCGCAGTAACAACCCCATCCAATTGTATATTAGAATTTATTCATAATAGACAATTCCAGGTGAATCAGAAATACTCTTGTCAAATGGATAATATTGAGCCGCTTAAATTATGCAACCCATGGTAAATGCAAATAGCTCTTCAATGACAACTCTATAACTTATACTCACAGCAATTTTCCAATACGTTCTGGGCCTCACAAAATTGACCCAGTGTGGTACAATAAAAAGTCATCATATAAACACAATTCTCAATGATAAAGAGATGCATTCAAGGAGAAACTAGATAAACACAAGGGAGAAAGGGATCGAAGGATATATTGATTGGTTTAGATACCGAGCTGATGACAGGAGGCTTGGGTGGAGTGTAAGCCTGGTCTTTTAGGCGATTGGTCTATTTCTGTGTTGCTATATCTTTGTAATGCTGAAATAAGGAGAATATGGGACAATAGCCAACCTCAGCACTATTTCATCTCTAGGCCAAGTTCAAATTTCACCTAATCTGATAGGATGAAGGCCTACCTCTCCCAGCTAATTATTTAGTGTTCACTGCAATTGAGTTTATACAATCGCAACAGGGACAAATCCCGAAACTGCCATTAATTCAGCACAAATTGATGACATTACTTAGAAGGTGCACAAATATGGTTGGTGAGGGGTAGTGGGATGGGAGAGGGGAAACGGAAATATCACATAAAATAGTAGGTGATATTTTTGAGAGGCTGGGATTAAGGCACATTGTCAGAATGAACCAGCATGAGGCGTGACGCTGCTTCTAACCCGACCCTGACCTAGGAAACACTTACTTGATGCTGACACAGGCGTCTTGAAATCATGCTGCTGTACCAGAATATGGCAGAAGTAAGTTTTAATGGACCGTTTCTTCGTTAAAATATGGAGAAGAATTTCAGGCTCTCATGTTAACAACGCCATGGTTTCAAGGGTTTGGTGTCAGAGGTGAACGTGAAAGCAGAAGATGGGGATGAATGTGTTCTATTCCTCAGCACTAATTTGTTACCTCAATCACCATAGAAAACATGTAAAAATAACTAAAAGTCCAAACATTTGCGAAATAAAAACCCCTTCATGAATTCTGTGAAAAGGTGGTGATAGGGAAGGGTATTGACATCATGTTTAGGTACCATAACTGAAAGACAAAGCTATCTTTGTGATGTGTGGTTTCACACTAAGCTAGCAGTCAGCCCTTCTTTTTGCCATCGTTAGGAGCTAGAGATAGGTTACGTTATATTTGTATTTGTGGGTGTTAGGAATAGGTTTTACTTCTAAGTTTAATTCGTTTTTCTAGATCGGTGCTAAGAAGGGGGGAACTTGAGTTTTAATTTCATTTTAAAAGTTGCTTGCAACTTTTGTGGGTTTGTGTACACACCTGCATTCTAATAAGGTTTTGTGACTCATTTGTTGCCTAGCAACAGGGAGCCCACAGGCACAGGGAGAAGCAGAACAGCAGTTTTTTTTAGTTCAGTGGAAACCAGAAGAAGCTGGGCACAGCAGAGGGAACTTCAGAGAGAGCAGATTTCCCAAAACAACGGAAAGGTCTCAAACCCAAGGAGTGAGACTGAAAGGAGGGGTCCCAAGAAAACTTTCTGGTCAACGGAAAAGAAAATGAATCTGGAAAAGTGAAGTTAAGATTGAGGAACAGAGGAAAGCTCTAAGCTTAAAGGGAGAAAGCTACAGGATGCAGACTTAAAGCAAAATAGTCTTGCGAGAAGCCTGAAAATCAGAGGAGACAGCCAAAGGTTGGTGACTCCTTACTGTGGTTATGTGAAGCAGTGGTGTTCTATTGGCACAGCTGAGTATCTGAGAGTGAATGCTTGAAAGGCAAAGCCTGAGTGCACGTGGCGATCCACGGAAGAGGAACATCAGAAGGAGAATTCAAAACCCTGGAGGTGGATCCCTGTGGAAGGCATCCGAGAGAAAACGTCATTTGGGAGAAGATTCCAAAGCAGTTTCTTCAAGAGTGGAGATTGGAAACCCTCGTGTGAAAGAGGGTTCAGTGAGACGGGTTGGCTCATAGTGTGTCAAGCGTCTGGGGGGGAGCGTCTGTTTGGGGTGACAGCTGTTTCAGAGTGTGGTGTGTTTGAACACAGGTCAGCTATTGGTTTACATGGACTGTGTATTTACTGTGAACATTTGACTATAAGATAGCTTTTGTAACTTGTGTTATCCTCATGAATCTGTATATATCTGTAAAGGTATAGTTGTGGTGAAGGAGTATTGTAATATAGTTCATCTTTTCTTGTTTAATAAATGTTTTATTCTTTTGTTAAAAGTTCATCAGCTGACTCCTGTGACTGTTCAGTAGCCACTCTCCACGTTTCTAAATACAAAATAGAAGTTCGGATCTATCAAGCCGGGTTCCACCCTGGGATCTGCCTTGTCCAGTAGTAACATCAGCTGGGATTATAACACTACAGTTAAGAGTTTTGTGTGGGCAGTGGAATACCGCAGTCTAGTTAAAGCCAGTCTTTAGGCCCACTTAGACATGTGATTTCCAAATCAGTCAAACAGTGAAAGAAAGGACTTTGCTGAAAGTCAATGTCACAGAAGGAAGCCATTTGGCCCATTGAGTGAATGCTGTGTCGTGGAACTAAGGAGTATATCCCTACCCTCTTGAAAGAGCAGAGAGATTTCCTCGGTATCCTGGCCAGCGCTTTTTCCTCAAAGACAACCACCAAAAAAGAAAAAAGACCCATCCCATCAGCCTTCTTGTTATATGTGTGGGATATTGCTAAACACAAAATGGCTGACTTGGTGAGCTACTTAACAACGGTGAGTGCACTTCAAAGCAAATCATTATAGATGAGGTGACTAGAGAGGCATGATAATGCATGTTATAAATATGAGTTATTTCTTAAACAGGAATTATAAACATTTCATCAACCATGGAGGGCATCACACCTAACCCAATGTCTACACATGTGCACTTCCCAGCAGGGATCATTAAAAAGCAGTGAGGAGGAACCACCATCATGCCTTGATGTCTTCTCTTTCCAGCCCCGAGCTGCCAATGCAGAATAGTTTCTCAGTTTCTACCAGAATGAGAAAACTTAATTTAAATAAAAACAAATTTAGATTCACTCACCAAATCCTTTCATAGCTTTCCTTAGAACTTCAGCATCCCTCAGGGCATCGAATCCTGCAGCATCTCTTAGAGTCGCCCGGTTCACAAGCTAAAGACCACAAGATATTTGTCAGCTAAACAATTCATAACCAGTAAGAACTATTCCTCTTTGGGTCTCAGTCATGCACCAATTACTTTTCCAGGTAAGATGGCAGGTAGGCAAACCTGATGACAACATTGTAGACAAGTGTGTGCATCACTTTGTCATCACCTGGTGTACCATGGGTTAAAGTTCTCAAATTCATTAAGTCTCATTGACCATTCACTCAAACATCCTTGCATTGTAATGGCTGTTAATGTACCAATTCAGATTGGGAAATTTAAACACCCACTCATTAAGCAAAGCTTTACTCATCTCAGTTCTGTACTCGAGCGTTAGAGCTGGTGTGCAATCACCAGGTTGCAATCAGAACCTTCCCTGGAGTATTGCATTCAGTTCCGAGCACCACACTTAAGGAAGGATACATTGGCCTTTAAGTGAGTGCAACACAGATTTACTAAAATAATAATTCCTTTAGAAGGTTACTGGGTGATTAATCAAGGTGTTCAAGATATTAAGGGGAACAAATAAGGTAGAAGGTGAGAAATTATTTCCTCTGGCTGGAGAGTCTAGGACTAGGGTACATGGTCTAAAAATTAAGAGCCAAACCTTGCAGGTGTGAAATTAGGAAACTTTTCTACATGCACAAAGAGTGGTAGAAAATTGCAACTTTCCTCCATAAATTGACAACTGAAGTTCAATCAATTGTTAATTTTAAATCTGAGATAGATAGATTTTTGTTAGCTGAAAGTATCAAGGGTTATGGGGCAAATGCACATATACGGAGTTAAGTTGCAGATCAGCCAATGTCACATTCAATAGTGGGACAGGATGGAGGAGCTAAATGGCCTCCCCTTATTCCCGTGTTCCTCAGTTCTGGCACAAGGGCGGAATTAACTTTAACTAGCTTTTGTACTCAGGGATGAAAAATATTGCAGTGTGTGTGTAAAGAGTTCCAAGATGTGAGAGGGCGGGGGGGCAGAGTCAAGAGCGACAATTCACGTGGATTCACGTTGTCCACATTCACTCACTGAGAAATTCTTTCCTCCCTAGTCAACTGATTTTCAAAAGTAATCAGGAACGATTTGGAACATCCAAATCACTATATTTAATAAATGTGATGATTATTTGCCGTGCAATGATTTGTAGCAATGCAAATGCCACTGACAGCCAACATGCAGACAGAAGCCAGGACACTACACATCGGTATAACATGCAGCCAAGTGCCTTATTTTTTCTTAAATATTGCCAACTAATAATTGTTTCAATCATAAATACTTTTAAACATTGGCACATAATGTTTTAGAAAAAATGGGATGGGAAATTTTTGGCTTACTTTTGAACACATGTTGATGGCACTGTCAATTTATAGCTCCCATTCCACTATCATCCCCCAATTGCCCACCACCACCCCCTCATCCCCTCTGCCAATTTTATCCTTTCCTGAAAGCAATTACTCTGTCTCAAGGGATAGTTCCATATGAGCCATTCATTATATCCCCCTTAAAGAACTCAACAGTCAGACAAGTGATAAAGACATTGGCATCACAGCTTAGCCCAATCCTGCTCCTGTACGGCGTCTTCAGATAGGGATGAGCAACAAGGGAAGCCTGTTCACCTGTCACCCTTCTATACTAACGGACAGTGGGAGCTCAATTGCCTCATCTCCTGCCTATGGCCAACCTGACTGAGATCAGTTAATCTAACATAGGCCAAAGAACCTCTCTGGTCTGTGTGGTTGAACTACTCACTGACTAAACCAACATTGCCATTGGGGATATATGCAGCTTTATGTTTTTGGCCCCCATTCACTGTGGAAGTCAAGGTGGCCACAACACCCTACAAGGTGGGCAAGGTTTGAAATTATTTCAAATCCAATTGGCTAAACTGATGCTTCCCCATTAAGTGGCCGGAATTTGGATAAAATGAGGTTTGGACCCAGCGATATATAAAAAAAACAAGGAATCAAATCTCATTTCGGCCATCTGAATTTGAATATAACATACATTTTCTTCTTTATTCTTTCATGGGATGTGAGCACTGCTGACAAGGCCAGCATTTGTTGCCCATCCCCAACTGCTCTTTCAGAGGGCAGTTAAGAGTCAACCACATTGCTGTGGTCCAGAGTCACATGTAATCCAGATCAGGTAAGGAGGCAGATTTCCTTCCCTAGAGGACATTAATGAGCCTGATGAGTTTTTACAATAATTGATGATAGCTATCACGGCCACCATTACTGAGACTTTATATTCCAAAATTTCTTTTATTAATTGAATTGAAATTCCACTAGTTGACATGGTGGGGTTAGAACCAGGGCCTCTGGATTACTAGTCCAGTGATAGTACCATTACACCACTGTAATATATTGTGCATTTCTTTTCTAAAAAGCGAATACATCTGAATGCTTTTCACACAAATGCCTCAATGAACACGTTAAAAGATCACTTGCAGCAAAACATACTCTCTTCTAGATGAAAGGTCATCAATCTGAAAAATTAACACAATTTCTTTCTCAACAGATTCTGCCTGACCTGCTGGATACTTCCAGTATTTTCTGCTCTTAGTTCTTTTCAACGAACCTGTTGATGACACCTATGACATTCTTTTGAAAGGATTCTATTTCAGATTTTCAGTATTTTGATTTTGGGCTAGTTGAAAAAAAAACTTCTAGAGATTAATGTATTGTAACTGAGGGTATCTATCTATAAAAATCATTGACCTAACACAGAATCGCATGCAGTTACCTGAGGGAGACAATTCCAAAAGGCTGTAAAGCTTACCTCAAATTCTGAGAAAACCTGGGTGTAAAATGCCAAACAACATTTAAATAGAAAATTAGGATATTTTCCATCGGCTTAAGCAAGTTGCTGTTTCATGTAGAAAGTAGCCATTATCTTAAGTAATATGAGTTATCACATTCACAACAATCCTGTTTGATCACAGATGTGGAGCAGGACAGAACTATGAACACAGCTCGGAATCATTGCAAAGGTGGCTGCAATGATAGCTTGTGAACGAAACAAAACGTTCGATTGAGTTAGACCTTAGGAAAAAAAGGCAATAAATTTGACTTCTGCTGTAAAAGCAGCGAGGATAGCCAGACTACAGAGAACAGGCCATTTAGAAAACAGCCACATGTTTTCTTTGGCTGAGCGAGGGAGATTTCTCTTGGGCTTCAACCTTAAGTCTGGAACAAAAACAAAAATAGCTGGAAAATCTCAGCAGGTCTGACAGCATCTGCGGAGAAGAACACAGTTAACGTTTCGAGTCCGTATGACTCTTCAACAGAACTAAGGAAAATAGAAATGAGATGAAATATAAGCTGCTGGAGGGGGGTGGGACAGGTAGAGCTGGATAGAGGGCCAGTGATAGGTGGAGGCAAAGAAGAGATTACCAAAGATGTCATAGACAAAAGGACAAAGGGGTGTTGATGGTGGTGATATTAGCTGAGGAATGTGCTAATGGGGACATTAAGGGTAGAAAGCAGGATGAGCAAGGTACAGATAGCCCTAGTGGGGGTGGGGTGGGGGAGGGGATCAAAATAGGCTAAAAGGTAGAGATAAAACGATGAATGGAAATACATTTAAAAATAATAGAAATGGGTAGGAAAAGAAAAATATATATTAAAAAAATATATACATGTATCAAAAAAGTATAAATTGTTGGAAAAAGGGGGATCAGAAAGGGGGTGGGGATGAAGGAGAGAGTTCATGATCTGAAGTTGTTGAACTCAATGTTAAGTCCGGAAGGCTGTAAAGTGCCTAATCGGAAGATGAGGTGCTGTTCCTCCAGTTTGCGTTGAGCTTCAGTGGAACATTGCAGCAAGCCAAGGATGGACATGTGGGCATGAGAGCAGGGTGGAGTGTTGAAATGGCAAGCGACAGGAGGTCTGGATAATGTTTGCGGACAGACCAAAGGTGTTCCTCAAAGCAGTCACCCAGTCTGCGTTTGGTCTCTCCAAAGTAGAGGAAACTGCATTGGGAGCAGCGAATGCAGTAGACTAAATTGAGGGAAGTGCAAGTGAAATGCTGCTTCACTTGAAAGGAGTGTTTGGGCCCTTGGACGGTGAGGAGGGGGGAAATAAAGGGGCAGGTATTGCACCTTCTGCGGTTGCATGGGAAGGTGCCGTGGGAGGGGGTTGAGGTGTAGGGGGTGATGGAGGAATGGACCAGGGTGTCCCAAGCGAATGGTCCCTATGGAATGCCGACAGGGAGGGGTGCGGGTGGGTGGGTGGGTGTGTGGCTGGTGGGGGGGGGGGGCTGAAGGGAAGATGTCTTTGGTGGGGGCATCATGCTGGAGTTGGCGGAAATGGCGGAGGATGATCCTTTGTATGGGGAGGCTGGTGGGGTGATAAGTGAGGATAAGGGGGACCCTATCATGGTTCTGGGAGGGAGAGGAAGGTGTGAGGGTGGATGCGCGGGAGATGGGCTGGACACGGTTGAGGGCCCTGTCAACCACTGTGGGTGGAAAACCTCGGTTAAGGAAGCCAGAAGACATGTCAGAGGAACGGTTTTGAAAATTGGCATCATCGGAATAGATGCGACGGAGGCGAAGGAACTGAGAGAATGGGATGGAGTCCTTACAGGAAGCGGGGTATGAGGAGCTGTAGTCGAGATAGCTGTGGGAGTCGGTAGGCTTGTAGTGAATATTGGTGGACAGTCTATCACCAGAGATTGAGACAGAGAGGTCAAGGAAGGGAAGGGAAGTGTCAGAGATGGACCATGTGAAAATGATGGAGGGGTGGAAATTGGAAGCAAAGTTGATAAATTTTTCCAAGTCCAGACGAGAGCATGAAGCAGCACCGAAGTAATCATCGATGTACCGGAGAAAGAGTTGTGGGAGGGGGCCAGAGTAGGACTGGAACAAGGAATGTTCTACATATCCCATAAAGAGACAGGCATAACTGGGGCCCATGCGGGTACCCATAGCCACACCTTTTATTTGGAGGAAGTGAGAGGAGTTTAAGGAGAAATTGTTCAGTGAGAGAACAAGTTCAGCCAGACGGAGGAGAGTAGTGGTGGATGGGGATTGTTCGGGCCTCTGTTCGAGGAAGAAGCGGAGTCCATCCCGGTGGGGGATGGAGGTGTAGAGGGATTGGACATCCATGATGAAGAGGAGGCAGTTGGGGCCAGGGAACTATAAATTGTTGATATGATGTAGGGTGTCAGAGGAATTACGGATGTAGGTGGGAAGAGGCTGGACAAGGGGAGAGAGAATGGAGTCAAGATAGCAAGAAATGAGTTCCGTGGGGCAGGAACAGGCTGACACGATCAGTCTGCCAGGACAGTCCTGTTTGTGGATTTTGGGTAGGAGGTAGAAGCAGGCCGTCCGAGGTTGGGAGACCATGAGGTTGGAAGCTGTGGACGGAAGATCCCCAGAGGAGATAAGGTCAGTGACAGTCCTGGAAACAATGGTTTGATGTTCAGTGGTGGGGTCATGGTCCAGAGGGAGGCCCATTTCGATCCCTTCCCCCACCCCCACTAGGGCTATCTGTACCTTGCTCGTCCTGCTTTCTACCCTTAATGTCACCTATTAGCACATTCCATAGCTAATATCACTGTCGACACCCCTTTGTCCTTTTGTCTATGACATCCTTGGCAATCTCTTCTTTGCCTCCACCTATCACTGACCCTCTATCCAGCTCCACCTGTCCCACCCCCCTCAACCAGCTTATATTTCACCTCATTTCTATATTTCTTAGTTCTGTTGAAGAGTCATACGGACTCGAAACGTTAACCGTGTTCCTCTCCGCAGGTGCTGTCAGATCTGCTGAGATTTTCCAGCTATTTTTGTTTTTGTTTCAGATTTCCAGCATCTGCAATATTTTGCTTTTAACCTTAAAAAGTTTGGGTTCTGCCAGTGTTGCCTGGGGCAACTGAGGATGGATAAGGATCTTGACACGTTCATTGACACTGCCCCCAATGCTGCACACATCCATGTCCCCTGCACACTATATTCAATGCCTGCCTAAATGCACTTCACCCCCCTCCCCCATCGCTGTCTTGCCCACTGTTACTCTACTTTCTAGCCCACTTTGACTACTCCAGAACATCTTTGCTGAAAGCTGTTTGGCGAATCACTTTAGTTTTATGTTGTTCAGGCACAAACTCGTTTATTGGATTTAGCAAATCTTAAACTTTAGCAGATAAAGCAAGTTTACTCTAATTCATGTAATGAACCATCTCCCATACCTTTACTGGTGCTACAGAGGGAGTTACATTTGCACCACCTGAAGAGTTGGAGGTATAACCTTGAGATGGACTAGCCCCGTAGCCTGGTGTTGGGCCCGAGGGGTAGCTCGCTGTCGGGCCCGAGGGGTAGCTCGCTGTCGGGCCCGAGGGGTAGCTCGCTGTCGGGCCTGAGGATGTCGGAAACCCTGGGTTAGAACCAGGATATCCTGGATTGTACGAGGGAGCGCCAGGCTGACTTCCTTGGCCTTGTGGATACATTCCATATTGAGTTGGCTGCTGATTGGGAGGTGCTCCAAATCCCCCAGGCCCAAAATTGGGAGGTCCAGAAATATGTGGTTTTAACACGTTCGATAGGCTGTCAACCTAAACAGAACAGAAGACAACACTGTTAAGATTTGTGGATGTTAAATCACAATTTTGATTCTTATTTCATTCCAATTTTGCTCAAGTAAAACTAATTGCCGTCAGCTTCATATCTAACTTGTCAATCTCTCATGGTGCCAAACACTGAGTTGGGAGCAGAAGTCAAAATCAGTGTTGTCTTTACAGATATTAAGGCTAGATCTGGTGTTGGGGGAAGTGATTCTGGACCAAGGAGTGCAGAGCAACCGCAAATTTTGCTTTAGCATACTTTTACTTCTGAATAAAGTTGTTTGATAGTTTAGCCCAAATGGTACTGTTTGCCATCATGGTGTTTTTTGGTTGGTTTAAAAAGATCCAAGTTGCAATGCATCATTTTGTGGTCTTTTCGAAACATACTCCAAAAATAAAAGCCAACTCCATGATCTCCATCCCAAATATTTGTGGCTATTTAAATAATGATGAGATTACACTCTGCCCAAATGGACAGGTTTTTTTTCATTTGTTTATGGGATGTGGGCAGCGCTGGCTGGGCCAACATTTATTGCCCATCCCTAATTGCCCTTGTTCAGAGGGCAACCACATTGCGGTGTTATTTGAGTTTGGTAGGGGCAGAATAGGGGGCATTATTAGGGGCTGCAAAAGCCTACATTTGGTTCAGATGACGGAGTGCTTCTTTTCTGGAGTGACTCATCGCCTCTGGAAGAGACTGGTCAGTAATGGCAGTGACTGTGGATTCGCTACAGACCTTCAAATAAGGAGTAGGAAACATCTTGTGTTAAAGAATACAATTGGAACATTCTAAAGCAAAGAAAATAGATGAGATTTCCTCCCAATGTTATTTATTCATGCCTTCCATAAAAGTTAACTTCCTTGAGCAAGGTCCAAACATGCTCTGATTCAAAACTAGTGATAAAGGGCATTACAATTTCCTACAGACTGCACCAAGTCTGGGTATATGATTATACTTGTCTGTGTGTTGATGCCCATCTTCCAACCACTGAGTCTCAATGACTCTTGTCTTTACCAGAGTCCATTAAGATGGCTCCACCACAAAGGTGGTGCAGTAGTGTCAAAATAGCTCTGAATTAGGTTGCTTTACATCTTCAGTTTTCCAAAAAGGTTATCTTTATTATGCATAATGAAAGCCAATTTCTATGGCAAGCATGAGTGAAAAGCATTGGGAGGCAGTCGCATTAATTTCCTCCATTTTAGAATGTATTCTATAACTCGAGCTATTGTCTATTCTTCTGCCCCCATAGTCCTTGATCAGTTAAGCACCTGATTGGCACTTAATTCATCAGGCCTTCCCGAAAAGGGGCGATATGGGGCTGTCACCTGCTCTCCAGCTGGCGGCAAAAACCCCATCCCCTCTATCAACCTGTGTGTTTTGCTGGAGTTCTGGATATTTGTATTGGTTCCCTAGGCAGTCTGTAGTTCCACTTTAATCAACACATGAAGTGAATGTTTATAGAGGCTTGTAGAGGGTAAATATGGAGTTGTATAATGAACAGTGGATTCTGCTATGAGAGAATTGTTAGAATGTGTTTCCAGATGAAAATACTAAAACAGACTGAATGACTTTCCTCACCTGTATTCTATTTACTATTTTATGCTGGTTAACGAATATATTTTATCTATTTTCCCCCTTGTGTACACTAGTGAAGTGCTGAGTGTAAATTATTTCCCTAGGCTTCCATTGTCCTTTAAGTATGGAAGAAAAGGGCCATTCGGCCCATCAAGCTGATGCCAACAGAAACCCATGGTTCCCCCAACATCCCAGTGTTGCACATAGACAGGCTAGATAGGGTTAATCTTCCGACACAAACCACAGTGCAGATAAACAAACCACCTGACAGGGATCTTTAAAATTGCAAATGGACTGGACAGAGTAGCCGTGGAGAGAGTGTTTCAACCTGTAGGGAGGATCCAAACCTAGGGGCCATAAATACAAGACGGTTAGGTCTAAAACGGGAAATAGGCGGGGTGGAATGTGAAACTCGTTATGCTAGGAAGTAGCTGAGGCAAATAATGAAAGTGCTTTCAAAAATAAACAATGACAAGTGCATGAGAAAAGGGAATAGAAAGGTTTGCTGAAAAGCTGAGATGAGGTGGTAAAAAGGGAGGAAATTTGTGTGCAATTTCAACACTAGCAAAGACTAGTTGATCTGAATATCCAGTTTCTTTGTTCCATGCAACCTCAAGGAATCAGCATTTTTCATTTAAAAACTTCTTTTACCCCCTTTCAATAATTTGTTGCCCTTTTTTCAGTCCTGCTGCCACCAGGATTTTGTCCTGTTGGCTGGAAAGCTGGCTGGAATCTCACCTCGGCCGTTTAGGGGGATTCCCGGCCAGATCATAGGCCCATCGCTCCGCTAGCGAGCTGCCATCAGAGCTCCCGTCCCTTTAAAGAATGAGATCCCACCTCCATGAGCTGTCAGGCAATTTGGGGGGCTGCGGCTCTTCAGTTCTAGCAAGTGCCACCAGGGAGTGGTGGCCGCTGCCAGGATTGCACCTGGTTGACAGGAGAGCGATGGGCATCACCCTCGCAGCAAGGTAAGTGGGGTCAGGGGTCGCTGGGGCAGTCCAGCAGGCCCTGGTGAGGGGGTGTTGTTGGTGAGGGCAAGAGAGGTGTTGCTATGGGGGCAGCTGCTGCTGCAGAGTGCCTGATTAGGACAACGCCCAAACAAATCCGTGTCCCTACTCCCAGTCTAACAGGGTTCACCGAGTGTTCTCCCCATGCAGTAGAAAGACCCTCCCCCACCCCAACCCACCACTGGTAAAATGCCAATGGTGGTGGGTCGATCCCCTTAAATGGACACTTAATTGGGACAATTAGCCCTTGGACAAGAAAGCTTCCGCCATCTACTCTGCCACTGACAGAATGACATGGTGATGGGAAGGCAGTAGGCACTCCACCCTCACCATTTTCCAGCTCCCTCACTCCCCTCCCCATCTCCTATCCCATGTTTACAGGCCCCTTGGAACACAGATTTTCCTGTGAAAACATGACCAAGAGGAAAGGCAGGTGACCTGCCTATAAGTGACGCTGGCTGAGGCTGGGGTGTCAGAAGGAGTTGCTTTATCCCACAGGTTTGCTTCTTTCCCCCCACTGTCCACTCACACATAAGCAGGAATTCCCTGCCTATAGAAAATCACAAACGTATTCCCAAAGTTCAGAATTCAAACTTTAAATTCAAAACAGATTTTTAATAGACAATGGATTCAGGGGTCATGGGGGCGCAGACGGCAAAGTGGATTCGAGACCACAACCAGATTAGTCATGATCTTATTGAATGGCGGAACAGGCTGGAAGGGCTGAATGGCCTCCTTCCAGCTCCAAAGAGCTACGTTCCCATGACAATGAGCTCCATAATACAACAGGAGCCTGAAATGGATTACGCTTCAGGAATATATTGCACAGAAGGATCAGAAACTTTGGCTCATCACAGTTTGATTTTACAAAATGAAGATACGCTGGGAATCTAAAATGAGAACACAACATGCTGGAAACGCTCAGTAGGTCAGGGAGTATCTGTGAAGAGAGAAACAGAATTAACATTTCAGGTTGAAACAAAAACTCTGTTTCTCTATCCACCAATCCTGCCAGGCTTGCTGAGTATTGCCAGCATTTGTAACTTTATTTTAGCTGTTCTAGGTTTATAACAGAATACTAACGACACGTTCTTATATGTGTATAAACTTACCATTCCTGTCAAATTGGAGGGATTGGCCTGAGCAGACATGTTTCCAAAAACATCTAGTCCGATGGGTAGAGTTGGATTAGCAGGATTGGGACCCCAGGGATTAGCACCTGAAATGAAGCAAGAAGCCACAGAAACCATCAGGGCCGGTGCAACCACTTGGCAAACTAGGCATTTGCCCAGAGTGGCAAAGAACTGAAGGAACTATCCTTGGAATTACATCAATAAACAAACAGATTTCAGCAATGGGAGTGAAATGTCTAGATGTACATTCACACATACTGACACACATATAGATTTCCATGTTTTTATGTTGCAGTCTTTCCCAAATTTTCATATATTCCTCATTCTGCTTATGCAGCAGTTTCAAAAACTTGTACATCTACACGGCTTTTCCAAAACAGTGAATCAGTAAATAATCTCAAAGAATGTATTTTAATCCAGTCCTCCTCTCCCTGCAGGTACCATGCCCTAAGAGGGTGCTGGCAACCAAGGACTTCCATTGGATTGGTCCATGATTACACCTGGCAAAGCACTGCAGTGGTTTGCTGTTGCCTTCTGCAGTACAGCTGGACCAGGAAACTCTCTCACTCTCTGCCATCAGGTGCATTTAAAGGATTTACAGGCTGATAATCAAACTGTTTGCCAATGTTGTGAACGTATTTTCTGCAGCCATCAATTCCTGGAGTGGGACTTGAACCCAGAGCTTCTGTCCCAGAGGTAGGGACACTACCCACTGTGCCACAAGGCCTCCACCTAATCTAGCCCACTCTATCATAATGATTATTTATTGCATAAATTGCACATAAAATCATCCAGTAACTGTTGCAGGAACACATAATATTACATCCTGTGGGCTATATTACATATTATAATGTGCATTTCTTCTAATACATATCCCGTGAAACAATGAAAACAATTAAAATGTACAAATCAGTATAATAATTTCCTTTTTCATGTAATTTAAATCTGTAATTATAAATGCAGAGTTTTTATTCATACTCCTGTACAATATTAAATTTTGAAAGTTAATTGTGGGGCTGGGAGGCACAAGGCTGAAGGTTTGTTGACGGTGCCTAATACTCACGCACCAGCCCTGAGAACCAGCAAAGAACAGAAAACACAGATCTCTATTGTGACAAAGATTTCACACAGTCTTTCTGCCAATTTGCCAATACTAATCTCAATCAAAGTCTGCATGGTTTTGTGGATTGGACAACATCAGGCTCGAGAATATAAAATGTTAGGGAGTTGGATCTGAACTAACCAACAGAAGTCTATGTACACCCAGTTTATACCAAAACAAACAAAGCCAAAAGCCAATTGAAAAGTGGCACATTTCCCCAGTGGCACCAAGGCTTGGCCTCCTTACTGGGCAGTACTACTAACAGCTGACAAATGAAATGAAAGAAAATTCCAGAGTGGGCATTTCTTTCAATGAATTGCTCATCACCAAACCCAAAGTCTAATTCTGATGCAAAGAGGTAGGAACTGTTGCTTCACCATACACACAGAAGTAAACCTTAGATTATTTACACTATAGAGTTTAATGGAACACTGCTCAAGATTGCGGTAGCCATAAGGACAGGGTTACCAGAATCTTCTTGGAGATATCAGTGTAACTAACTTTGTTCATTTGACAGTTTTCTCATTTCAGAGTCAGAAAACTGTGGCTTCAAGCCTTGAACACCTGGGTGAAATACTGACAAGAGTGCTGCATTGTTGACATGCAATACCGATGGAGTGCTGCATTGTTGACATGCAATACCGTTGGAGTGCTGCATTGTTGACATGCAATACCGATGGAGTGCTGCATTGTTGACATGCAATACCGATGGAGTGCTGCATTGTTGACATGCAATACCGATGGAGTGCTGCATTGTTGACGTGCAATACCGATGGAGTGCTGCATTGTTGACGTGCAATACCGATGGAGTGCTGCATTGTTGACGTGCAATACCGATGGAGTGCTGCATTGTTGACGTGCAATACCGATGGAGTACTGCATTGTTGGCAGTTTAGCACTGTAGATAAGACTGAGGCTCTTAACTGCCTACGCTGGTGAATGTTAAAGATTCCCATGTATGACTTAAACAACATTTTGCATTATAACAACCTCCATTTATTTAGCCTCTTTAACATAGCAAATAATCTTAAAGTGCTTCACAGAGGCAATAACATTGTTGAATTGTGGTGTTGGGGAAAGTGACGAAAGGTATGATCAAAAAGGTAGGATTTGAGGTGGTTTAGTGAGAGGACTCCAGAGTTCAGTGTCAAGTCCTGCAAGATTCTGGTACTACGTGTGGAATTGCATGGCAGAGAATGGAAAGATGAGAAGACAAATGAAGGGCATGTGTTGGGGATGTATAGCTGGAGGAGATGTTGAAATTGTTAAGGAAACATAGAAACTAGGAGCAGGAGTAGGCCATTCGGCCCTTCAAGCCTGCTCCGACATTCGATATGATCAATGCTGATCAATTTAATCACAGATCCAAACACGATGAAAATAAACAGAATGGCCAATTTTGTTAAAAGTCATGGTGAGGTCAAGTAGGATAAGGATTGATAGCACGCTGCCTAATCACAAAAGTGGTCCTTAGTGACTATGACCAGGGTGATCTGAATGCTGACAGGGTAGAATACAGCCTGAAGGGATTTGCACAGGGACAGAGGGGAACACAGCTTAAATTTTCATCCTTTAAACTCAAACTTAAAATTCAGCTAACTGCATTGGAGAGAAAAAAAAACTCAATCTCTGGGTCCCTTCGAGAGTGTGACATTTCAATCAATGTGTAAGGATTGGATTCAGTAACTCCTTCAACCTGGGGTAGCACGTCTTTAGCACGCCACCAATGCTCATCGATATTTTTTTAAAATGAGGCAACGGAAAGACAGAATTAAATTAGTCCACTGTACGATGCAAAAAGAAAATGCTCTTGAAGCATTAAATCAAAATTGCGAGTCAAATTAAAAAAAGCCACTGGGATTCAGTGCTGGAGGAACTGACTACAGGATGCCCAACGTTTTTCCTTAGGATTTACATGTAGTTAATAAATGGTCCACTGGTTGACTTAAGAGTCGAATGGACGAGAGAATAACTAATTCAGGAATGATGAATCACGGTCCCCAGCTGGGTGCTCCTTGGAGGGTGATTTGAGGTACTTCAGAGTTTTTGGAAACCAGTCTATTTGAGGTGTACTTTCTTTAAAATTTGCACCCTGCAGAGATTTCTACAGGGTGTCACTGTCAACCTCCTCCCCCCACTGCCCCCACACATCACCCTCTTCTTCCTATCTTTTACAGCCCACAGGAAACCATGACATATTTGAGCCACGCCAACTTACCTGGTGCAGGCGGGTATCCCCCTGGTGCTGACGGGTATCCCCCTGGTGCTGACGGGTATCCCCCTGGGGCTGGCGGGTATCCCCCTGGGGCTGGCGGGTATCCTCCTGGTGCAGGCGGGTATCCCCCTGGTGCTGACGGGTATCCCCCTGGTCCGGGCGGGTATCCCCCTGGTCCGGGCGGGTATCCAGGGTAGCTCATCTTTTAAATCTGAGAAATAAAGTAAATTCAGACCTTTTAAAAAAAAAAATCAACATTGTGGCACAGCTGTCTACAGTAACTGTCTGAAAGAAAAAAGCATTTATATAGCTTCTTTCACGACCTTTTAAGATGTCCCAAAGCGCTTCACAGTCAATAAAGAACATTTACTGTTGCAATGCAGGAAATACAGCAGCCAATTTGTGCACAGCAAGCTCCCACAAACAGCAGTCAGATAATCTGTTTTTGTGATGTTGGTTGAAGGATGCATATTGCATTAGACACCAGGGCGATCCTCAATGTTCCCCTTCAAAATAGTACCATGGCATCTTTTACAGCCATCTGAGAGACACATCAGTATTTGTTAACATCTCATCTGAAAGATGACAGCACCAACAATATGCATTCCCTTAGTACTGGACTAGACTGGACTGGACATTTTAAAAGACCGGACTAGAGTTTGTGCTCAAGTCTCTGTAGTGAGAGCCAAACCTACAGCCTTCTGACACAGAAGTGAGAGTGCTTACTGACTGAGCTACGCTATGGGGCAGAAGCAGGGCTGTTCAGGGCCATCATTGGAAGCAGTATGAGGACGGACTGTCTGAGCTGAAAATTGGCAGAAAGAAATCCCAGAGCATGGTTGCAGACAGGGAGCAGCCAAAAAATGTGGAAGAGTCCTTCAACATTAGCTTCTTCACCAGGATGCTTTGAGGCTTTACGAGAACATGGGGCACTGAGTGAAGCACTAGTCCAACTTCTCTATCACCTTCGTAACGTCACCTGCCTCTGTCCTTGCTTCAGCTCATCTGCTGCTGAGGTCCATCATCCAAACTTTTGGATATAAATTCAACTATTCCATTGCTCTCCTGTTTGCCACCCACTTTGCACCCTCCATAAATTAGAACTTTGCTGCCCTTATCCTAACCCACATCGAATCCCTTTGACGCTTCATCCCTGACCTATATTGGCTCCCGGTTTGAATTTAAAATTCACATCCCTGTTTTCAAATCCCTTCATGGACCTGCAACTCCCTATCTCTGTAATCTCCTCCAACCCCACAACCCCCTGTGATCTCTGTGCTCTTCTAATACTAGCACCTTAAGCATCCCAATTTTAATCACTCCACCATTGGTAGCTGTGCCTTTAGCTGCCTAGGCCCCAATTTCTGGAACTCCCACTGTAAACCTCTCCACCTCCCTCTCTTCTCTTTCAAGAAGCTGCTTAAAGCCTAACCCTTGGCCCTAACCCTTGGCCATCTGCCCCAGTATCTCCTTATGTGGCTGGATGTCAAATTTTGTTTGATTATTCTCCAATGAAGAGCCTTCAGACGGTTACTATATCAAAGGCAATACGTAAACGCAAGCTGTTGTCATCTAACTCTTCACAATGTACTCCAATCAAATTTCTCTCTCTGCCATTTTAACAGAGGCTTCAGACTGTTAAATATTACCCAAGATCACACCGAGGCTTAGCCCTAAACAAAGTGTGGTAACCCCAGAATCTAAAGAAGCCACACAGAATCAAGAACCGTGTACATTTTGTGCAGTTGAATGGCCAATGTGATTCACTTCAGCAACAACTGCGATTGAGCCAGATCAGATCTGGACACAAGTTGGAGGCAAAGTGGAGTAGAGCAGAGGCCAATCTGTGATAAGAATCCATCTCACGTGCTCAGATTACAGCCTGGATTTTGTCTTACCAACAGCCCTAGAACTGGAAAACTGGAAACAAGCCAAACCTCCAGATTTTCCCACAAAGCTGAAGTATGGGGACTGGGAGAAAATTGGTTAAATGAAGGACAAAAATGTCAACTGTTTATTTGATGCAAGGAGCATTTATTCCATGTGCAACCCCCTGACAGCCTAGCCAAATAACAGCCAGGAACTGCAAGATTATGACATATCGATATGATAATGTAAAGATAGCTTAGTGCTTGTTTACATAGGGTAGATCTCTAACTACCAATAGCAAAGTAGATGCCAGCCCAAGAGACCATGTTGAGATAGTAGCAGCGGGGAAGGGGTCGGCAGAAAGAGGTGCAGTGAACAGATTAGAATGAGGAAAGCACATTCCATATCACCTTCCTGCCCAAGCATTGCTGGGATATGCTTGCCTTCCTTGTACCCATACCGAATACCAAAGCATCTCCTAATGTTTGGTCCTAAATCTATATATGTGACAGTTGGACTGGCTAATACGTTCTATATAAGAACATAAGAAACAGGAGGAGTAGACCTAATGGTCCATCGAGCCTGCTCTGCCATTCAATACAATCAGGCTGATCTTGGGCTTCAACTCTATTTTCCTGCCCATTCCCCATATCAGTTAATCCCTCTGAGACACCAAAAATCTGTCCATCTCAGCCTTAAATGTATTCAACAGTGGAGCATCCACAAGCCTCTGGAGTAGAGAATTACAAAGATTAACAAACCGAGTGAAGAAATTTCTCCTCAACCCAGTCTTAAATGATCAGCCCCTTATCCTGAGACTGTGTCCCTGTGTTTTAGATTGCCTGACCAACATCTCAGCGTCCACCCTATTAAGCCCCTTCAGAATTTTGTAGGTTTCAATGAGATCATGCCTCATTCTTCTAAACTCCAGAGAATATAATCCCAATTTATTCAGCCTCTCATCATAGGGCAACCCCCTCGTCCCAGGGACCAATTTAGTGAACCTTCACTGTACTGCCTCCAATTTATTCTACTTGAAGCTCCCTGTAATCTACCCTCCTTAAACTACAGATTGTCATTTTAGTGCCAATTTGTCTCAAGAGGATTTAGTCCTGTATTAACACCTAAGATTATGAGAACATTATCACATTGCCTTTTGTGGGGTTTTGCTATGTACACATATCTCCTGCATCACAACAGTGACCACACTTCAAAAGTACAATTGCCTATAAAGTTCTTTTGGACCTCCCAAAGTCACAAAAGACACTATATACATGCAAGTCTTTCTTTCTTAACTATAGGAAACTGGATTATTGAATTTAGCCAAAGTCATCTCGAGCAGAAATGCCAACAGGGAGAGAGATTCCCATTCCATCAGGTTAGGCTAGTGTTGGATCCTGTGGATCCTCATCGCCAGTTTGTTGTAAAAGGTGGCTGAGTTGGTACTATTGATAGAGTTGATCAGCAAACACTTCTTTAGTTGGAAAACTTCTAATTTATTTACAAAGATGCTTAGCAGCAACTACACATGTGTGCTTTCACTTCAAACTATCTACAGGAGGTAGCCTGTGCTACTCTCCTATTGGGTATTAAAGATCATGTGATCTTCCTTAACAAACAAACATACATTCTTAAAAAGGTATATTACACATTAGATAAAACCAGAATTACCACATCCTTCCCCCTTTACACAGATATACATTTTATATTTACAAGTACTATTTTCTCAAGATAGCAAAATATTTACACAGGCAAGTAATTTACAAATTCAGTCTTTCTGGGGGTTTCCTTATGTGAGTAGGGCGTCTCAGCTCTACAGCTTCAGTTGCTTTATCAGGAACCTCCTTTTCCAGAGTTGCCTGAACATCAGGTGCTTCATTGGGCACTTGCAGTTCTGTATCCTCAACTCTTACAGGAACATCAGACATTCCTGTTCTCTCAACAAGAAACGCTGATCTGGTTATGAACACTGATCAATTCTTGGTGATTTGTTTCTCTCTTCCTTAGATGATCCATATGTCTCTGTATGAGTAGGCCTTCCACCTCTATGTGGTAAGATAGAGGTCCACTTATTTCACCCAGTAATTACGTTTGTCCTTCTCTAAAGTTTTTCACTTATACCGTCTCTCCCACAGTAACTTTAGTCTACCAACTATGCCAGCCGTGTCTATTTTTCTGGCTTCCCTCACTCCTTTCCACCTTCCCCTCCAAATTTGGCATTATTAAGTTCAATCTCTTCCTGAGACAGCATTTCATCAATAACTCCACAGGTGTGACACCTGTTGTTGTGTGAGAGGTGATCGTATAATGGAAAAGAAAGCGTGCTAGCTTGGTTGCTAAGGAATCTCCAGTTAGCATCTTCATGCCTGCCTTGAATGTTTGAACCGACCTTTCAACCAGTCCATTTGAGGAAGGGTGGTACGGTGAAGCTTTTACACGAGTGATTCTGTTGAGGCTGATAAACCATTGAAACTCAGCATTCACTTCCTATAGTCCATTAATGGCAAAACTTTGACGCAGCTTCTCTATTGTAGCAGAAGACATTGGTGACTTCACCTCACATGTCCATCTATCTTGAATGGGCATCAGCAATGAGCAGAAACATTGTTCCCATGAAATGTGTAATCATATCCACAGCCTTCCTGGCCACTCCCAAGGGTGTAACAGAGCTGCTGAAGGCAACTTTTGCAGTTGCTGACATTGCACACAATTCTTCACTAAACACTTTCACCATCCATCCCAGGCCACATGGGTAGCTGTGAGATATGGTCTTCATTCCAGATATTCCTGGATGTGCGCTGTGTAGTTCAATTAGAGGTGGCTCCCTTACCTTTAGGAAGTACTATCACTTGTGCTCCCCCCAATAAGATGCCATCCTGGCTGGTTAAAGTACGATTACATTTCATCAGATACAGGCTCTTGTGACCAACCATGAAGCACTTGTTCTCATACTCGAGATAGGACTGGATCCCGACTTGTCCAGTCTATAATCTGCTGAGCACATACTGATAAGGAATTTAAGAAATTTAACAATAAAACAAGTCCCTGGGGAACTGGCACGTCCTTGTCATTTTCTTGTAAAGGCAAACAACTGAGTGCATCGGCTTTTGCTATTTGATTGCCAGGCCTATGTAAAAGATTATGTTCATCTGCTGCCAGGATTAAAGCCTATTTGTCTATTTGTGTTGGCGTCTTCTTTCTATGTGTTGTCTTCTTTCTAGTGCTCACTTTAATCACGCCTTTCTTTTCAATTTCTATATTAGCCAGATTACTCTTAAATGCAGGCTTGACTTGAGTGAGTTTAGTGGTTGAGTCTCCCAAAATTTCATCATCTGTCTGTTTCTTAGAAAATTCTGCGACTTGCACTTCCAAAGCCTCTTCAGCTTCATTTAGCTGATTCTTCAGCTCTTTCACTTCTTTTTTGTATTTGTTTGCTGCCTCATGGAAAATTGAGCATTGTTGTGTTTCCTCTGCCAAATCATCCTGGTTTTTTTCAGAGAAGCGCTGAATTCTCTCTTTTTTTTCCTTCTTTTCCAGAGGTACAAATTTAGGCCCAAGGGGATCTTGTAGTGTGTGAAGGTCTTTTAGCAGGTTTTCTTTTTCATTTCAAAGGTTGCTCACCTCGTCTCAAACTCTGTCATTAATTGTCTCTTCGAGTTCCTTCTGCTATTCTATCCTGTTTTAGCTTAAGACAGCCTATGTTTTTTCAGATTGTTGAGTCCTTACACACTCCTTTTTCAAAACAAAAACACTTCCAACTTCCTTTTGGAATCTCAGTGATCAATCAAGATCGATTTCTTTTAGCCAATTTCGCCCGAGGAGGCTTGGTCCTCTGCCTTTCTACACCAACACTGGTAAGCTTTGCTGATTAGCTTCCATAATGGACAGTTACCCTAATTATGCCTTTGACTTGAATGCCCTCACCCGCGTATGTTTTTAATTGGGCTGTTATTTCTTCTAAACTTCTTCTAAATAATGTTCCCCATTATTCAGATATCTGAAGGTATGTTCCCCAATTACTGTAGTGGAAGCTCCTGTGTCCACCTCCATTCTAACAGGTCTACCATTCACTTTCACTGTTACATATATTGGTTCTTTCCATCCTTCAAATTAAATAACGAGTAAATGTCTGAATTTGTTGTTTCAGGCTCTTCTACATTGTAGATCTCACTGAGTTTTTTCTTTTGTTTGAAAGCCTACTTGACTCTTTCCTCAACTCTTTCCTTGCACTGTCTCATTATGTGTCCACTTTTATGACAATAAAAACATTCTATTTTTTTAAAACTGCCAATCGTTAAAAGGCTGCTTGTTTCCACCTCTATTGAAATTATTCCTTGTTTTCATTGCTAAGTCATTTTTAAAAATTCTCCAACTAGCAGGTCTGTTTCCCGCTTCTCGGCTGAGTCTTGCATTTTTGCGCCCTTTTTGGTTGGGTTTCCAGCCTGATGTGGAGGACACTGCCATTTTGCATGCCCTGTGGCTTTTGACTCTCTTACTACACTCTCCATGGCCAGTGCTATCTCTAGCGCTTTCTTGAAATCCAAATTTGCTTCCGATAACAATCTCTACTGAATTGCATCCTCATTCATTAAACTATCTCTGGGCATGTCGTTTAGAGATGTACCAAACTCACAATGTTCCGTTAATTGCTTCAAACTTGCCACATAGCATACAACTGTCTCCCTGGGGTTCTATTTCTTGAATCAAGCTTGAACCTTTATATCATTACTGAGGGCTTTGGTAGATAATGACCCCTTCACAAGGTCCACCAATTCATCAAAGTTTTTCCGAAAATGGGGCACTGGGTGCAATCAAACTTTGATTTTGCCAAAGGTTTTATTGCCATATGTGCTTAAGAGGATCGCTCGCCTCTTCTCTTCCCCCACAATTGTGTTCACTTGGAAAAATAATGTGAGGTGTTCAATATAATGAGACCAAATGTCCGTGCTTGGATTGAAATGATCAATTCTTCTGAATCACAGCATCCTGAGAGGGAATCACTTCTTCAATTTGAATGAAACTACTACTTAAAATAACTGTGCGAGGTACAGTGCCGATTTTGTTTCACTTGATTTCTTCTGTTAAACTTGTTTTATCCTCATCATCAGTTTGTTGGACCCTGTGGATTATCATCACCAATTTGTTGGGAGAGGTGTCCGAGTTGGTATTATTGATAGAGTTGATCAGCAAACACTTCTTAGGTGGAAAACTTCTAGTTTATTTACAAAGGTGCTCAGCAGCAACTACATGTGTGCTTTCACTTCAAACTCTACCTCTACACTACTAACTACAGAGGTAGCCCACGCTACTCTCCTAATGGGTATTAAAAATCACGTGATCTTCCTTAACAAACATTCTACTTAAAGGTATATTACGCATTGGATAAAATTATTGGATAATAATTACCACAGCTAGCCTCAAATCAAACTTGTGTTAATCCACATCTGTTGCTGAACAAAACACCAAATGTGTGCCAAAAGCAACTTGTTGCCTTGGCAAACCAAGAGTAAAGGTCAGGAAAATAAAAGAAGATGGGTTAATGGTTCAATCAGGTACACTGCATTCATTTCAACATTACTGGATGGGGGGAGGGGCTAGTGCAGCATCACCATAACCCAGTTTAACTGGTTACAACGTACTCATTGTTTCACTTACCAATTCTATGCACAAGTGGTTAGGATTTGGAGTGTACTGCCTGATAGCATGATGGAAACAGATTTAATCGTAGCTTTCTAAAAGGAATTGAAGGAGAAAAACAGGCACAGGCATGGGAAAAGAGCGGGAGGAGCGGGACTACCTCTTATGCACTTTGAAAGAGCTGGCACAGGCTCAAAGGGCCAAATGGCCTTCTTCAGTGCTGCACTATCCGATGATTCTAAATACAGATTTATCCGTATTTTGATTATTTACATCAAGTACTGGCAAAGAGGGAGATGTGGTTTAATTCCTTTTGTCAATTTGGCATGATGAAATGATTAAAAGTGGAAGTCTACAAAAAAATCATATAATTAAATTCTGACACATTAAATACTCTAGATCTGAGAGGATTGCAAAATGTCAGAGAAACAAACCACATGATTTAATTCCTCTGGAGAGTTGTGTGTGCAGGAGAGCGATCGAGCAAGGCAGTCAGAAAGAGAGAGGGGCGGGGAGACAGAGATGGAGATAGAGTGATGGGGTTGGGGGGGGCGGTGAGAACACGAGAGAGAGAGAGAGAGAAGAATGAGACACAGCGAGATGAGATGACAGGGCGAGAGCTAGAGTGAGGAGACAGAAGGAGGAGATGATGGCGATAGAGGGTAGAATGGGGAGTGAGAGATAGAGATATATACTATTTTATTAGTAATATGTGTTGAAAAGCTTTTGGCATTAGGAAAGTCACAGAGTAAAGTACCCAGAATCAAAGTGGCCATAGCAAAACTAAAATAAAACCTGACTAACCCAACACAAGCAGACCTCTTGTGTATGTGATGAGTCAGGACTAATGGTCCAGTTTGATCGTGGGTAAACTAGGACAACAATGTGCTTTCAATCAATATTCCTCAGCAAAAATAAGTTTCCAGAGCCTCTTCACAAGAGGGAGACTTAAGAACAAAAAGTTCCACATGCCAAAATAGCATATATGCTCCAAGTGTCACCCCACATAATTCACCTACAAACTATTTACTGAAACAAAGAACATTCATATAATAGTTACAGCACAGAAGGAGGCCATTCAGCCCTCTATGATCTTGCTGGCTGTCTGCAAGAGCATCTCAGCTAGTAACACTTCCCAGCCATTTCCAAGTAGCCCTCCAAATTTCCTCCCTTCAGAAAATACATTTAAAAAATTGTAGTTTTTAAAAAGGAACTAAATACTTTCAAAGTGAATCTACGATAATCTGATTGAACAAAATGACATTTTCAGATTGACACGTAACCATGAATTTTAGTTGAAAGGAATTAAATCGATTGATCAGTTTTTTGGGCAATAACATAAACAATTGCTTTTCACCACGGGCGGAATCTTCCGGTCCTAACAGGAAGCTTGGTGGGCGGGGGAATTTAATTTGGCTTGAGGCAAGAATCAGTTTCCCGACGGTGGGATGAATTTTAGCAATTAGATTCTTGGGACGTTAAAGGCCCAGTCGAACTTTCTGACGAATAATGTCGGGAAGCCCTTTTGCATGCGTCAGCAAGTCATGCATGCTTATTAAAATACCACTTTGCCAGAATTAAGATCCCCCTCCAAATAACCTCTCCGCCAGAGAGAAATTAAAATGTTCACTTTCACAACTGCACCAAGTGGGATGCACCTGGTGAGATAGGCTTCTTCCATCGTTAATGGTTGCTGCATTGTTCTCTTTGGAAAGCATCTGTAAATGCCAATCTATGCTTGAGACTGGGAGTCCAAGTTGTGTAGAGGGTGACCAATGAAGGAAGGAAGGGTTAGTAGGGAAGGGTGGAGCAGTGTCCGGGCAAAGGAGGAAGGGCTAATGAAGGCTGTCCAGGTGTTAAATATGGCCCCCGGACCTTCAAACCCATGAGGTAGTGGCAGGGATGGTGACTTCCTGCACCCACCCCCCCACCCCGCCAAAAGATTCACCACGCTCCACACAGATACACAAGCAATAATCTGACCACTGTCCATCATCCTGCTCCCTCTCTCCCCTCCCCCACCCCCAGCAGAAATCACTCTGACTTCAGCTCCCACCACCAAACGTAGACTCCAGAATGGAAGATTCTGGCCGTCAAATTTGAAAAGCTGCTTTCAAGCTTCCCCAGAGTGTACAGTTTCCTAGAAACTTCGTCAAACTGGTAAATTTTAGGAAGTGGCTTAAAGGAGGAGAGGTTTAGGGAGGGAATTCCCTCCCTAGTGCATAGATAGCTGAAGGCCTGGGTGGCAATGGTAGGGTAAAGGAATTGGGGAATACACAAGATACTAAAATAGGAGGAACAGAGGGTTCTCCGATTGTTGTAAGACAGGAGGAGGTTACTGAGATAGGCAGGATGAGGCCATGGAGGGATTCGAACATGAAGAGGCGAATAATAAGTGTTGATGAATCGGAAGCCAAATGTAAGTTAATGAGCAGAAAGGGTGATGAGCAAGTGGGACTTTCAACCATGACTGGCCTCTTCAAGCCAGCAACACAACGGACTTAGCTAGAAGGAGCATGGTTGTGCATGGTCGTATTTCAAAACTGTGAAATGTGGAGAGCCAAGAGTCCTTCTGAAATTGCAGGGATCTCATCTTGTCTTTCATTCCATCATCTTCCCAGGACAGCCAGAAATAAACCTGCCCAAATACCTAAAATTAAACTTTATTGAAAAGCCCAGTTGAAAAGAGATGACAGGAAGCTCTAAGCCTTGAGCTATCCATGCAACTAGACAACATAACTTCCCAAGTTCCCTTTTCCTGGAGGTTAGTCTTCTCTCGCTTTTGCGTTTGCCTCTCAGGCTCTCTCACTGTTACACTGGCACAATCAGGAGAAAACTGAGAGAAAGAACTTGCATTCGAAAGCTTCAGGACGTCTCAAAGGCTTGACAAGCCAATGACTTGCTTTTGAAGAGGAGTAACTGTTGTAACGTAGGAAATGCAGCAGCTAATTTGTGTACTGCAAGTTCCCACAAAGAGCAATGTAACAATAACCAAATAACCTGTTTTTAAGGAATGTTGGTTGAGTGATAAATGAATGTTGTCCTGGGATAGCTCCCCTGTTCTTCAAAAACAGTGATGGGATCTTTTACATCACCTGATAGAGCAAAGGAGGCCTTTAAAGAGCAGGACATTTTCAATTAGTGAGTGACCATTATCTACAATCAAACTTCTAACCTGCTCCTCCCACCATACAACATGAGATTTTATTGCGGAACAAGTCTTATTTTCTAAAACTCAATCCACAAACTTCAAAAGCTGAGATTTCAATTTCACCGAACATCGATCAGACAATGTCCATTATTGACATTGTCCAACGTTGATAAAACAGTCTGTTAACCAGAATCCGCAGAGGAACAAAGGTTAATGACTCAAAGGTGGGAGCGGGTGGGTCATCTCCTCTTGATAACAGTCATCCTTGTTATTATTTCTTTTTATTTATTTCCTTTTCACTTTAGTCCGGTGACTAAAAAAGAACTCAAGCAAGGTAAAAAAAAAAACATAATTTCTTCTGGGAGTCAGCTTCAGGCCAACTTGGCACAGAGAGTGGGGCTGCTTCAACCTGAAACACATTTCACAATTGAGAGTTGGCTTTGCACATGGGCAGTAAAGATCGATTGTAGGAGAAATGTGAAATGGGAAAGTGTGGGATAATACAGGCAAACAATTCATTCCTATTTTGAAATCATTTTCCTAATTAAAAAAAACATATTATGTCAAGGTAAATAAGAAAAGGTGCAGCAATTTGGGAGAAACAGATTGCTTTCAGCTCCCAACTTGAAAAAAATCCCTGAAATGATCCAGAATTTCAATGAAAATGTATTTTTCTTTATCGCTCAACTAATAGCTAAAAACTGATTATCTTGCCCCTATGGTATTACTGTTTGTGGGAGCTTGCTGTTCTACCACATTACAACACCACATTTCAAAAGTACTTCACTGGCTGTAAAGCCCTTTGAGATGTCCTAAGGTTGTGAAAAGTGCTTTATAAATGCAAGCCTTTCTATTTTCCCGCCAATGCAAACTGCCATTTAATCAATCTTAAGTTAACCAGAAGGCATTAACTACTGAATCATAAACTGGTGATTATACAGTATACAGTATTAACATTAAGGACATAATGCCCAACATGTATTGCTGCATATAAATGGCAGGTGCACTTATTTGAAAAAGAAAAAGTGGCGATAAACAATATTATATCAAATTTAGATGCAAATGTAGCAAATGCCATTTACATAGATGTAGCTGTATTATGCTGATGGTTTGTTGCTAGAATCCTTAGGCTAGCAATACAAGTACACAGAGGTCAAGTTGTGCAGGAGTGCAAAACAAAAACAGAATTACCTGGAAAAACTTCACTCCTGCAGGAGTGCTCCTTTGAAAGAGGTGCGATCCTCCCAGGTAACCTGATACCTTACTTACATTGCGAAACCTCACACCACAGGGCAGGCTGCCAGGAAATGGAAGCTGTTGTCAAAATATTGTCATTGCCACGCATTGTGCTGGAAATGGCAGTTCTGGCTTCATGTGTAAGGCTCACTCAATATAAGTCATGCGGCACCATGTAAGGGTTAATATTACAAGCACTTGCTTTTAGTAACGTCTGAACATGTTAAAATATCGTGCCCCCACACAATGAATGAGTTTGAAATGGAGTTACTCATGCAGACTAATGTGGCAGCCATTTCATACATCAAAAGAAAAACTCAAGCTGCTGCAGTCCATTCTATCAGGTCCAACCCTGACATTATCATGAAATGCTGATGCTATTGTTTGTGGAACCAACCTCCACCTTTCATGGACTGAACACTAACTCTGCACTTCTTCCTCCCTCCACTTGGATCATGACCCCCACCGCTGAACATTGAACCATAGTTTCCCAGGATGTTACTGACTTCATCTTCACTGGAGATCGCTCCTGCCATGGTCTCCAATTTCACTGTCCCCCAATCACGCACAGCCCACTTCCACCTCCACCTCCAAACAGGATTGCCTTGGTTGACCCATCCTTTCAGCCGAGTTCTTGTCCAACAAAATATTTTTCTTCCAATCTCAACACTAATCTCTTCCCATCTACATCCATAACCCTTCCCAAGCCGTCCGCCACTTTAACAATTTCCTGACTCCAATGGTTTCCTTTTCATCAGTCACCCAGTCTCTCTTATCCTTCACCCAGATGGGCTGAGAACTCTCTGCCTCTTCTGCAAGGAGACCCCAAGCAGTCCCTGTCCACTACCACCCTCCTTATCATGGCTGAACTTGTTTGCACATTGAACAACTTCTCTTTTGACGCCCCTCACTTCTAACAAATAAATGGTGTTGCTATGGGAACCCATATGGGGTGTGGCTATGGCTGCCTTTTTGAGAGATACGTGGAACATTTTCTTCCACTGCTACTTAGGTCTTCCTCCCTAACCTCAAGGCACCTGTCAGGAGTGTGATGGGATATTCTCCACTTCCTGGATGAGTGCAGCTCCTACAGTACTCAAGAAGCTCGACACCATCCACGACAAAGCAGGTCATTTAATTGGCACCCCTGCTACCACCTTAAACATTCACTCTTTCAACCACCGATGCACAGTGGCAACAGTGTGTACCATCTACAAGATGTACTGCGGCAACTCACCAAGCATCCTTCAACAGTACCTTCTAAACCCACGACCTCTACCACCTAGAAGGACAAGGGCAGCAGATGTTTGGAAACACCAGCATCTCCAAGTTCCTCTTCAAGCCACACACCATCTGACTTGGAACTATATCACCGTTCCTTCACCGGGTCAAAAATCCTGGAACTCCCTTCCTTACAGCACTGTGGGTGTACCTACACCAAGTGGACTGCAGCAGTTCAAGAGGGCGGCTCACCACCACCTTCTCAAGGGTAATTAGGGATCGCAATAAATACTGGCTTTGCCAGCGATGCCCACACCCCATGAAAACATTTTTTAGAAAAAACTCTTTTCCAGGCCACTGATTGTATCCATGTCATTTCCTGCTTTCGTCCTGAACTGGAAAATTTAACTAAATTTGCTTCTGCATTCTGGTCTCTGGAGGGGATTTGAACTCACGAACGTCTGACTCAAAGGCAAACATGTACAGAATAATACAAGAACAAAATATTCCAATGAAAGGTCATCGACCTGAGACATTGCTCCGTTTCTTTCTCCACAGATGCTGTCTGACCTTCTGAGAATTTCCAGTACTTAACACTTTCATTTATGCAACACTGAACCAAGGCCAACATTCATCCCACAAATAAACACAAAATAAATGACCAGTTCATCTGTCAATGATATTGGTTGAAAGAAGAATGTTGTCCAGGACACTAAGAATTCCAAAGTAATGCCAGGAGATCCGTAATGTTCATCTGAACTACCAGACAATGTTGAAGAATCTTCAGCTACCAGCACGGTCAAGAGGACAGTGCAGCATTCCCCCAGTACTGCACCACAATGTATTCTTCAGTACTGCAATGAAACATCAGCTTGGATCATAGGCTTTCAAAATAATGGTGTGCAGACCTTTGCAGGTTCCTGAGGGGATTCCAACATGTCAACAATGCCATTAAACTTTCACCAATCAGGAATTGGATAAAACACACCAAAAGGAGAGTGACTAGAATTCAGTACTCAATTTTTTCCCCCTGTATTTGTTGAGTTCTCTCTTTTCCTGCATACTAACAAAAGACACTGTCTGCAGTGTTAACAAGGTTTCCATTTGCATAGCTGCCACCATCTTTTAGAGTTGGGACAGGGGTCCAGGAGATTCTCTTTGTAATTCCAGGTGATCGCTGGCACTGAAAGACTCGAAAACCACTGACCTAGATCAAGTGTTGAAGATTCAATGCGGAGCTCATTCCCAAATCCTTTTGACCCAGAGGCAAAAAAACTGTGTCAGGCTCAAAAAAAAAGTTTGGTACCACAATAGTAGGTAAAAATGCAGCAAATGCTGTTCACAACTTTGGGAAAATGCATGAATCTTTCCAGGCAAAGTGTTAAAGAGTGGATTTCTCGTGCAGAAGTCGAATTACTTTTAAACTTGGGGTGGGATACTGGCCAGGAGTCATACTTGCAATATTAAAATAAACATACAAGGGATTACTCCAGTGCTCAATGGTTAGTTGACTGAATGTGTAATTGTCTGACAAATACGGCTTGGCTCCTTCAATGACTCAATCTGTTAAAGTTTCCACTCACCCTTGCAAGCTTGTGGCAAAGGTCAGAACATTCTGGCATGTCTGCAGTGGTTTAATTTTGGTCTGTTTTCTCTTAAACAAAAATTATATTGACCGCCTCACTAATACTCAACACTTGGTCAATGTAAGGCACATGATCTGCTGCTAATGCAACATCTAAATTCAGTCTGGACTGCAGAGTTCCAGTCTATGTGAAGCATTCTCTACACACTCAATGAAAATGGGGATCACTTCTCTATTTAAAAAAAAGCAAGTTAACCTATTCATTATGGGGAGGGGGTGGTTAGCTCAGTTGGCTAGACGACTAGAGTGTGGTTCTGATTAGTACCAACAGCATGGATTTGTTTCCATTCTGGCTGAGGTAGACTTGGGATCTGTCTCCTCGCTCTGCCCGAGAGGAGACGGCAATGACAAACCAGCACTGACCAAGGAAAATAGCTCGGGATGAAGCATCAGCAGACAAAGAGCCAAGGAGCTACCTTCAGGCAGAGCACACATAAAGGAAGGAAGGATGGAATCTATACTTAATACATTAAAATTCCTGCCTTTGGCACACACATCTTGTACATATTAATCTCACTCCTTGTATCAGGCAAAGAAATATAGGAACTGCTGTAGGTCATTTAGCCCCTGAAACCTATTCTGCTATTCCATTAGACTGTGGCTGATCTGTGTCTTAATTCCATTCGCCTGCTTTGCTTCCACAGCCGTCAATACATTTGCCTAACAAAACATTGATCAATCTCAGTATTGACATTCTCAATTTTTCCACCCAGCCTCAGCTTTTTTGGGGGGGATGGCATTCTAGATCTCTACACAAAGCACTTTCTGATATTACTCTAGCTAAACTCTGTGATGTTGTGCCAACATTTGACCATGGCGATGTCAGTAGCCACTAGGAAGGTCACGCCAACATCAAAAAATACTCTTCACTGCAAAGCTGCTTACAGCTAGAAAACAGGACCCTAGAATCAATGGATGGAACATTAGCTCAGGTGACCTAAAACTTGGCCAAAGAGGATCTCAAAGTGTGAGCAAATTCCAGGGTGGGGACTCAGATGACCAAAGGTATTGCCAGCAATGGAGGGTTGAAAAGGGCAAGACGCCAGAGGTACGGAGACTGGAAAATATCCTGCTTCTCCACAAAGCTCACATAATACAAGAATCACATAAGATGCAATGAAAAGGCTAAAATTCCCTTTGATTACAGGCCCATGGTGCAGCCCTGGCTAATACTTCTCCCTTCCCCTGCTCAGAGACATCAAGGTCAGTTGTGATTCAGCCAATTTCTTTCCCAGCTGAGACCAGCACTGCCCAGGGCAAACCTAGAACTTACTTGATCTTTGTGTTCCATGAAAACATTGCCCAGTCCATTGACTGGATAATATACCAAAAATAAATGTACAAAATCATTTTAACCAGCTACTTGCATAATGGAAATAAGCAGGACAGAAATGGTATTTCAGAACAGAGGGAGATTTGGGACTAAACCCAACATTCTTCCACAATTTACTTAACACCCCAAAGCATATTTGGAATGGTGACTATTTTCTGATATGAAATTTCCATACTGCTAGGAAGAACGATAACTTAATGGAAATGAACATCAGGCAACTTCTATTCCAGACCTGCAATCCCTTCCACCTGAGTGAAGAAGGTGAAAACGATCCACCGATGAATCACGTAGTATAACCCCCACCCAGTGCTTCTAAAGAAGGATACGCTCCACCTTACCCTGAACACCAAGAGACATGAACAAGTATTGAGAGGAAAATTGACCAGACCAGCTGATGGTTGGCTTTGAAGGCCTCTTAGCAGATATGAGCTCTCACTGTCCACTCGCTTTTTAGTAAATTCATCGGTCAGTGGTAAGTACATGAATTCTTTCCATTGAAATATGCTTCTCAGCTTTCCCAATTCTGCCAGAAACCGTAGCTAAGGCCTGTGCAAGCCGCAACTAAGGTCCAGGCCATTAGTAACAGGCTTTCTGAAATATTTTGTTCTTAGGCAGTGTCAGAGAGAACAAAGAAAAATTGTATTTTTACACAAGTACTTTTCAAAGGAGTCAGCTCCTACTTATCTTATTACAAGCAAGGAAAAAATTCATTTTATAAGCATCTTTTTTTACTGCCAGTCCCATATCCCTGCAGATCAAAGGCTCATGAGGAAAGAATTTCACCAGAGGGAAAAATAAGTCACTTCAGGAAGCTGGGATATTTTTGGTGGGAATGCTGGTATAGATCACATCAGCCATCCTTTCTCCTCATTTGCTCCTTCAGTTCTTTTTCTATTTTCATTGCTACTTCCTTCTCCATTTACTGAACTATTTAGAATAGGAGTAAGGGGTACAGTTGCAATTTATTGGGATTATGTGTACCCCACATAGTGTTGTTGCCATTTTACAGATTGGGCTGATGTCAATCTTTGTGCATATCGGTCAAGGTTTTAAATTCTGTGGATCAAAGTCAATCATTTAAGTTAAAACATAAAACCAATGTTGAATTTTTTTCTTAAAAAGGGTCTCTTATTTTATTTTTACAATTATTAATTGTGTGGAAAAATTTCTTTATTGATAGATTGGGAAATATTGATATACTTGTCCACCAGTCACCAAAAGCAAGCGTGCAGGTGCAGCAAGCAGTTAGGAAGGCAAATGGTATGTTGGCCTTCATTGTAAGCGGATCTGAGTTCAGCAGTAAGGATGTCTTACTGCAGCTGTACAGGGCCTTGGTGAGACTACACCTTGAGTATTGTGTGCAGTTTTTTTGGTCTCCTTACCTCAGAAAGGATATACTTGCCATAGATGGAGTACAGCGAAGGTTCGCCAGGCTAATTCCTGGGATGGCAGGATTGTTGTATGAGGAGAGATTGGGCTGACTCGGGCCTGTATTCACTGGAGTTTAAAAGAATGAGAGGGGATCTCATCGAAACATATAAAATTCTGACAGGGCTGGACAGACTGAATGCAGGGATGATGTTTTCTTTGGCTGGTGAATCTAGAGCAAGGGGTCACAGTCTCAGAATACAGGGTAGGCCATTTAGGACTGAGATGAGGAGAAATTTCTTCACTCAGAGGGTGGTGAACCTGTGGAATTCTCTACCACAGAGGCTGTGGAGGCCAAGTCACTGAATATATTTAAGAAGGAAATAGATTTCTAGATTCTAAAGGCTTTAAGGGATATGGAGAGAAAGCGTGAGTATGGCATTGAGATAGAGGATCAGCCATGATCATAGTGAATGGTGGAGCAGGCTCAAAGGGCTGAATGACCTACTCCTGCTCCTAGTTTCAATGTTTTTTTTACCTTCTTATGCATTAACAAATCTAAACACAGGAAGAAGTTTATGATTTTGTTACTCTTCTGGACCCAAAACACCACCACTTAAAGCACAAATCACAATGCCATTAAACGTGTCATTTAACTTAACTCACTTCTAATGATATTTTAAACACAAATAAAGATCACTCCTTCTCCTGATGGAGTTTGACTGCAGGTCCCTCCACTGAGGTGGCTTCGCAGACAGGTTTCATTTTATTTAATTACAAATCAAAATGTGAATTATGAGGCTCACTTTCAAACATTTTAAATGCAAATATGATTTTGCATTTTTACGAGATCTGAAACAGCCTTTCCCCTTCTCCAATTTTTAAAATAATGAATTAAAGTGTTCAAAGAGAATGGAAAATTAAACAACTTTTTTAATGCCCCTATGATAGTGTTCAGAGATTAATCTTTAATTTCAAGGGACTCAAGGACTATCCTAGTGGGTTGGTGATCCTCAGGTATCATAATAAACTTAGACTGGGTGGTGACGAAATCTAATTAGTAGCTCCGGGAATTATTCCAGTTAATACATGTGCTATAAAGGTCAGGCCCCAGTTTCGAACCCTACATCAATAATGGCAACTTTCTGTATGGGGATCAACCGTATCTCTGCAAGTGGTAGGCTTCAGGAGAAATGCAGAAAGCAATGGGAAAGTAAACAGCTAGCAAGTGATTTGAGAATACACATTACAAGATGCATGACACAGAATGCTTGGAAATACATCTGGAGCCTTTTCTGAACAGCCAATTTTCATATCTTTTGATGCTGACACTACAATCAAGAGTTGGCAGGATTCCCAGTGACATTGCTGGAACCTATAATTTGCATTTTAAATTAATATTTACATTCAACCTTCACTTACTTAAAAGACTGCCATAATCAGAGTACTAAAAAAGGAGCAATGGTAAAAGATACAACTAAATGCTCATGCTGACCATAATTTAAAACAGGAGTTGTTACATCAGACCACTAAAGGGATTAGAACTCATGCCCATTATGCAATCTCTATGTGGTAAGGAACGTACTAAAGCTTGGGACAGCTGCTGCAAAGGCAAGGTTGCCAACCCTCCAGGATTGGCCTGGAGTCTCCAGGAATTGAAGATCAATCTCTAGGGCACTGCTGTGTGTGACCCTGGAGAAAAAAAAATCATCGGCCCATTCAAAAAGATGTTTCTTTAAAATTTTCTTTGAACATTTCTCTTGGCAAGACATAAAAATATCGAAAATGGGAAAAAAAGGCTGTTTGGCAGACAGTCAAGCATCATCCAATTGGGTAATGAGTCTTTTTGCTTTCCAGTTGGTGTAGGAAAGCCATACGTCACAAGGATGGATGTGTTGACAGATGGCTGGTTGGAACGTGTGGGCAAGTCGTGTGATGAAACATATAATTACAATTGGCAGCCCTATACAAAGCTCAATGGGGAAGGCCACTGCCTAAAACCTCCTGCCGTAGTATATTGAGGGGCAGGAAACCATGTAAAACCCCTCAGGCTTTATGCACCAGAGAATGTTTGGCATGAAATGTAAATGTACATTATAAATATAAACTGTACTTGGTTATATTGTGAGGCACCTGATGTACCGCTGTATATTGATAGAAACCGATCTGTATTGCACTTTACATAATATCAAATTTGAACTGTTATGTAGTGGACTTTTATAAATTTTAATTTTTTTTGGGGGGGTGGGGGGAACCTCTACCTTTTTGGCTATGTAACCAGGCATCAAACTACCAATCTTCTTCCCCTCCTAACACATCAACCTACAATGAGAATGGCACTATAGGCATTAGGAAGCCTTTGGTACATTACACAAGTGGCTGTACTATTACAAAGTGATTGTTGACAGATTGATCAACTATACAGAGGAGTCATACTTAAAGCAGACTCTGTCCTTATCCAAATATCTATACTTCCCAGCAGGACATGAATCAAAAAGCAGGAAACGTGACTGAATCCCACCCCCCCCACCCCCTCCTCCCCCCCCAGCCCCCCACCCCCCCCACCCCAGCCACCCCCCCACCCCCCAGCCCCCCGCCCCCCCAACGATGTTGAGGTCAAAGATTGGTAACGTTCCTATTCTCACTTTAGCAGAGATCAGGAAATTCCAGATTGGAAATTTCACCTGGAGTCTATAGAGCTCATCTGCTCCCTGAAAGATGGGAATGAGTGGGTGGGGAAGAGAGCCAACCAAACCAGCAACATTCAATCCATAGAGTCTGGAGTTTAAAAAAGGCCCTCGTAACTTCGCAAGAGACATGCCTGTTTAACAAAGCGAGGCTGCTGTGTTTCTTCAGAAACTCAGGACAATAACAGAGCCATTCCAGTTCATATAGTTTTGTTCAACCTATAAGTGCAGACAAAAATTAAAATCGAAAGGGAAAATCTGATCCCATGTAGAAACACTAACAGTTTGTGCTATGGCTCATGAGCCTGAGAGAAGGGAATTATCAATCATAGCCATATTGAGATACTGAGCTGCTCACAGAGTCTAGTGTCCATAATTTGTAGGGAACTACAAAATAAATTTTACCAAACTGTTCCTCATGAGGTTTGAACTCCCACGCACGCTGCTACAGAACTTCACACCAGTGCTCTATGTAAATAATAGCTTCTAAGAAGGAAGATCTCTAATGGATTAGCTCAGCTGTGCATTTTATGAGGGAGCCAAACTTTTAAACCCAACACTGAAACTGACACTTTTCAAAACTCATTTTATAAAATGCTGAATTGCCTACCTGGCAAGTGGTTCTTGATTCATTAACTTAATGACTGCAGCTTGGCTTTGAACTAGTTCATACCTGCTCTGAACAGAGGCGAGGGCAAGCTGCACTAGTCCCAACCAGTCTTTTGAACAGATTGTGTGAAACAACCTACTTCAAACCTTTAAAGGTCAAACCCAAGACTTATTGAAAGCATTAAAAAATATTACAAACCACCCCTTGAAATATAATATCTCATGTGAAGACAGAGGTCATCATAGAATGGCAACAGCATATGAGGAGCTTATTCAGCCCATCCAACCTGTGTCAGCATACTGCAAGAGCCATTTAGCTAGTCCCGCTCCCTGATCCTTTTCCCGTAACCTTCCAGATTTTTCCCGTTCTGGTCCTATTCAATTCCCTTTTGAAAGCCATTACTGAATCTGCCTCCAACATCCCTTCGGGCTGCGCATCCCAGGTGGTAAACACCTGCTACATAAGAGTTTTCCTCATGTCATCTTAGATTTAACGTAACTGGCGAAAGAACCAGTGTCATCTAGTCTTGAGCCTTCTGCCAATGGCAACAGTTTCTCCCTCTCTAGACTCCTCGTGATTTTGAACACATATAACAAATCTCCTCTTGATCTTCCCTTCTCCAAGGGGTCCAGCCGCAATCTATCCACCCAACTCTGTCCGTTATCCCTGCAACCTTTCTTTTCTGCACCCTCTCCAAAGGCCTCACACATCCTTCCTAAAGTATAGTGCCTAGAATTGGACACTTGAGGTCGGTCTAGTGTTTTATGAAAGGTTCATAATCTCCCATGTGAGATGGAGATGATAATTCAAGGAAGGACATAACTTTTTGATGACCCGCAGGGTGCCTGAGCTACCCAGTACGCAGCACACACACCCTCCCCAGCCCTCCCTCTCTCGCCCTTCTATCTAAAACCCACTGGCCACTTCTCATCCGTCCAGCAGGCCTTGTACCAGTTCTCAAGATGGGCCAGACTGCGGCCAGATGATAAAAGCTCAGCGATTTTCACAGCAGGCAAACTCGCGTGCAATGGATTATTCAGGCACAGGACAGGACTTTCAACCACGCTGTCACTTGTCTGTCCAGAAGTCCAGAATTCAGTGAAAGACAATCCCCCACACAGGAGAAAAGTGCAGCGATTCTGCATTTGAAGAAAACCCTTGACATAAACAATGCGCACACAAAACAAGAAAAAACAGTAAGGAGCGATCTGGCAAGTTGCCCGTCCTCTGCTCCTTGTGAGTTTCATAGAGATAAAAACAAAAAAACTGCGGATGCAGTTTTTTCCAGGTAATTCTGTTTTTGCCTTGTGAGTTTCATGTTTGTTTCAATCCCTGGGATATTTTGTAACCAATGGCCCAGGCCAGCAGAGATCCACCCCCACCCCACCCAATGCCACCGCAGTGGAAACACAATCTACAAGAGCTTGTGCGGTTCCGCTAAATCGTTTGCAGGCAGAGGGAGAACTGAATCCGAGCTCAGCGCAATTTAATCAAGGCGCCAGCGATACGCTGCTTCTAAAGAAGATCAGACCGTGATCCCAAGAACATTTTCACCTACCTGCAAAATGTCCCGCCAAACGTCTCTTGTCCTGAAATAAATGTGAGCAATCTCCTTCCTCCTTCTACTTAATCCGCCCTGTTTTTCTCTCCTCTCTCAAGGTGGGCGTGGATCTGTTCAGCTGACCTTCCTGCTCAGCTACAGCCCGCCCTCCGTAACGTCAAAGCGAAGGAAGTTTACATGGGATCTGGTCAGTTGTAGTTTTGATATTTATTACTCTGTAAAGTGGCGCAAGGACGTTCAGCGATCTTGTTTTGAAAGTCCAAGATAATTGAGTCATCTTAGAGAAATTGTGTAATTATAGAGGGAAAAAAATGACAAAACTCTCGACAGCAATACTGCTTTTGCCTTGAGGCCGCCTCCGTGCTTTGAAACTTCGATGTAAAAGTTGATGCATTATGTACGCTACACCTTGTTACCTTCTGCTGCTGCCCAGGGTAATACATTCATAATATCCTTCATAGGCGGGAAAAGGAAAGACAGGATTTCTCGGAGCGCCTTACAGCCAATTTAGTACCTTTTTAAAGTGTAACCAGTGTTGTAATGTCGGAAACGGGGCAGTCAATTTGCTCACAGCAAGCTCCCACAAACAGCAATGTGATAACCACAAGATTATTTTTGATGCTGATTGAGGGATAAATCTTGTCCAGGACAGAACACCCCTGCTTATCTTCGAAAAGGGGGAGTGGAACGGGCGCTGGTTGCTCGGTTTACTATCTCATCTGGAAGACAGCACCTCCAATAGTGCAGTACTGCACAAGTTACATAAGGGCATAGTTTAAGTGAGTGAGCAAAATTGTGGCAGTTGGAGTTTGAGATGGGAAACCGAGAGGTCGTCTGCTTTGGATCCAAGAAGGACAAATTGGAATATCATCTAAATAGCAAGAAGCTAGAATCTATGGAGGGGACAGAGGGATTTGGGTCTCCAGATCCATGACTCACTAGAACCTGGTATATTGGTTCAAAATATAATCAAAAATGAAAGTAGGGAGCAATTAATTGCCCTTCCAGTCATGGGTGGATGTTCAAATTCAAGTTTCAGGAACGCTTAAATTCAGGCATATGTGAAAACTGATCCCAATAAAAAAAAGGGTTTATGTGCATCCTGGGCTTTCGGAGTATAGGGACATGTCATTTTCACACCTTAATCCAATGATCAAGCTAAATTATGTTTCAAAGGCTGCCAGCGGACTTTCCTCACCACCAGCAGAATATTCCCTCACTTATCCAGAGGGATCAGTTCCCTTACCATTGGACTCCTTCAGAGGCACACTCTGGTTGCAGAATGCACTGCAACTCACTGAGCTCGCTTTGATAATTTTGGCCAGCCTTGCAGTCTCTACCACAAGGACAATAACAGCAGGAAGATCATGGGAACATTATTAGATTCAAGTTTCCCTTTAAGTAGCACATCATCCTGAATTGGACACATACCACCAGTTCTTCCTTGTTGCTGGGTCAAAAATGCCCTCCATACTGCCACTGGGGCAGCACCAATAGCAGAAGGACTGCAGCAGTTAAGAAAGTCTGCCATCATCATCACAGGACAACTAGAGATAGAGAATAAACATGCTTTTGCAAGTTTTACACTTCAGACATTAAAAAGTTAAAAAAAAAGGATGTCAGTTGTTACTTCTGATCTACTCTTGCAAATTCATAAGTACCTACCATCTGCAGGTTGTAAATGACCGCTGCATATTTACAGCAATGAGATGGTGTGTCAGTAAAAGGACAGGTCATGTTAAACACAAATTCATCCTTAGCGGTTGAACTTAATATTTTGTGTTACAACACACTCACCATAATCAAGCAGTGCAGCATCTGATTTAGACTGAGCAATGATACTTTTCTTTTGAGGAAAGGAAATAGTCGGGACAGGAGAAGAATATGCTTCTTCCAACTTTTGAATCTGATTTTAAATTAGTCCAGACTTTTAGGAGGAAAGAGTTTTCTCACAGCATCCAGTCTGTAAAGTTTTCTGAGTGAGATTCATTTAGGCAGTAACCACCTTATTCCTATTGGGTGCATTGAACCAGCATAAAACTGTCAATTGACACTAAATTAAAAAAGTTAATCCAGAGAGCTATAAGCATGATCCATGCGCAAAATAGAACACATAGTACAAATTCACAAAATGTACAGTACAAATTCACAAAAGTCATCACGCTTAGTCTTCATAAGGAATTTTTTATTCTTGATCCACTTTTATATTCAGTCTAACATCCCCTCCCTTCCCATGGCACCTTCTCATGCAAGTGCAGGTCTTGCAGTACCTGCCCTTTTACCTCCTTCCTTCTCACTGTCCAGGCAAAACAGTGATTTACTTGTAAAGGAGGTATTTCTTTCAATTTAATATATTCACTGTTCATGATGCAAGATCCTCTACAATGGGGAGACCAAGTGTAGGTTGGATGATCATTTTGCTGAACACCTCTGTTGAATCCACAAGTGTGACCATGAGATTCTGCTCATTTTTACTCTCACCTCACTCCCACTCTGACCTCTCTGTCCTTGGCCTGCTACACTGTTTCAATAAAGCTTAACATAAGCTGGAGGAATGGCACCCCACCTTTAGGCTTTTTACAGCCTTCCAGGCTCAACAATGAATTCAACAATTTCAGATCATAACGACTGCCCTCACTGGTAATGATTCTGCTGTTCGTTAAATTACTCGTGCCTTCCCCCCTTCCTTTCCTCTCTCTCCACTTTCTTTGTCTCTCTATTTACTTAAAACATGTTACAATTTCCAGCTCTGATGAAAGGTTACAGACCTGAAAAATTAACTCTGTATCTCTCTCCAAAGATGCTGCCTGAGAAATTGCAGCATTTTCTGTTTAACCCTGTATATTTATTATATTAATGGCTGGAACAGGGATCAATTTTGCAAGAGACTGAATAATGTAAAAGTAACCTTACTCATGTATCCTTCATTTTCTTCTTGAAGGAGTGGTCTTATTGTTAGTAAAATAATTAGTTTTAGAAATTGCCTCCATGGGTTTGAGTTGCTTACATTAACTTCAAAGAGTTATACATGTCACAACATGGGATTTGGCTGCACTGAAAGTAATACTAATTTAAAAAAAATACCTTATTCATCCACGAGGAATTACTTTATTGTTCACATTATTTGTTCTGTGGAAGCAACAAAAAAATACAATATACAAAGGGTGGAGATCTATTGCTACTGTTACTCTGTATAATCCATTTCAATGCAAAAGTGACTGTTTAATTCCAGAACAATATCTTGATTTGACTTCAGAACAGAGCAGTATAGGGCTCGTTGAGAGAGAAAGTCCCATTATGATTTATAACTTCTGGTGTCAAACTAAGTTTAAGATGTGCTTAACAAGAACTGTGAACCCTCTGGATACTTTATAGTTTATCCAGTTTTTGTAATATTTTTAGAGTGTGGCTGTCCTAACTGTGCTGCCTAATGACAGAGCTCAGTCTATGTTGAAGTGAGATGCTTTCTGCAGAGGGGCAAGAATTCAATTGGGGCCATGCAGTACAAGTTATGCAGTCTGATGTCTCAAGTACAGACACAGCCATAGAAAGATGTGCTCATGGGTCTTGTGAATGAGAAGCTTTGTAGAGAGTTGACTTGTGGCATCACTGAAAGGCACATAGACTATAACAGTTTCCAACACTCATTCCAAAAATATCACCTATAAATAACCCCAGTGTTCAACAAATCCAGAGCAAGGAGTTAAAAAGAGTGAAACTAAGTTAAGCTCTTACAACTGCAACTAAAAATAGGCCCATATTCTGCTAGGGAGGAATTCCTTCTCACTCCCACCCTTATTCCAAATTTACCTCTTCTAAAGTAAAAGAACATAACAGTATATTATATCGTTTGGTATATGGGCTGCTTCTTAAATATTATCTGTCAAGAAAATTACAAATAGGAATGAGACCTGATCATAAGTCAATAAACAACTGCCTCTAGTTTAATCATTTACCTGTGAACTTTTTCCATCATCAGTTTTCTATTTACATTTTTGTAGCACACAATGGGCCTTTGTCATTGTCTTGTAAACCAATGTATCTATTTGCTTCACAGCCAGGCTAATTTTAATTTATTACTACAACATAATGATAACAATCACGGGTGAACATCCATTCTCCTGGATACAATTTGCTTAAACCAGTGTTTAACAAAAATGTTGAGTTCTGGTCCCTACTTTCCCTCAAACTCTCCATTTAAATATCTCCGGGTTAAACACAAGGGAGCTTCTCACTGAAGTGAATTTCCCATAACAGACAAAAAATATCCATAATTTGAATTTTTTTGGGATTAGTCTTCAGCTTCATGCATGTAATGGTATAAAAACATAACAAATAAGAACAGGAGCAGCCTGATGGAGGGGTCAGTTGCGCTGTTGGCTGGACAGTTAGTGTGTGACTCAGATTAATGCCAACAGCATGGGATTTGATCCATGTTCCAGCTGAGGTAGACTTGGGCCTGCCTCCTTCCCCTGACTGTAGTAAAAAAAAATCACAGCAATTTTGCTGTGGTTTGGCAACTAATCGCTGAGGACCTGCCTTCATGGAGAGAACCAAAGAAGTAGCCGATGTGGGACTCGAAACGTTAACTGTGTTCCTCTCCGCAGATGCTGTCAGATCTGCTGAGTTTTTCCAGGCATTTTTATTTTTGTTTTGGATTTCCAGCATCTGCAGTTTTTTGCTTTTATTTATATAAGTAGCTGATGCAGCCCTTCCACCCTGTTCTGCCATTCAGTTAAATTAAGTCTTAACTCCATCTACCTAACTTGGCTCTGGAATAAAAGGTTGAGGGCGTTCCTTGGAGGAAATAGAGAAAACAATTCCTGCTGGTCAATGACTGGCAGTCACTGGGAGATAGTGGCATAATGGTAATATCATTGGGCTAGTAATCCAGAGACCCAGGCTAATGTTCTGAAGACACAGGTTCAAATCCCACCAAAGGGACTGTAAATAACATGGAATTGACAATCCTTCTCAGTAATGATGACTATGAAACCATTGTTGGTTGTTGTAAAAAACCATCTGCTTTGCTAATGTCTTTAAGAGAAGGGAATCTGCTATCCTTACATGGTCTTGACTACATGTGACTCCAGACCCACAGCAATGTGGCTGACTCTTAATTGCTCTCTGAAGTGGTGTGGCAAGCCACTCAGTTCAAGGGCAATTAGGGATGGGCAACAAATGTTGGCCTTGCCAGTGACACCCCACATCCTGTGAAAAAATAATTTGCAAATGATCTAGAGGGAAGATGAGGATAATTTTTTTCACTTAGGGAGTTCTTGGGATCTGGAGTGTTTTACCTGAAAAGGTGATGGAAGCTGATTGCATAAATAATTCCAAAAAAGAGTTGGACAGATGTGTGAGGATGAGGAACAAACAATGTTACGGGACTGAGGGGTAAACCTGATTGCTCTCTCAAAGAGCAGGCACTGGCATGATGGGCTGAATGGCCTCCTTTTGTGCTGTAATTGTCTATGAATCCTTAATACCCTTGCTTGAAAAGAACAGGGGAGAAGACTGGAGGAACCAGAGAATAGGATTATTTAATGTCAGGATTGGAAGTTAAAAACTATGGATTAGAGGAGGGCAACATGATAACTCAGTCTCTAAGAGGCTGCGATGAATCCGGATTTAAACAAAGTGATGCCATAAGACCTATTCAGCAATAGTGCATGTCACAAGGAGTGCTGGAATCTATTACTTGCATTGGATATTATTGTAAAGAAAATGATGCACATATCATATTGCCAAACAATTGAAACTTTTTTTCACAAAAATACTGCTCCTTCAAAACTTTTCAGATTTCTTTCCGCATGACAAAGCAACCACACCCTCAGTTATTTATGGAAATCATTTTGCAATGAGTGTCGGAAAGTATTGCCAATCCATGTATATTCAGTGACACCACCTCATATTCCCTGTTGATCTTTCACTCATAAGCACCAGGGGTGCATCATCCTGACTGTTGTGTGTGTATTGTTAGTGCTATTTCAGTGTTATCATGGCAGTAAAATCTGTGAAGTCATTGCCTATCACTTATAACCTCGCACCAATTTTACAATGTTATGAGATACTCTGACTTCCTGCCTATGACATAGATCCATACAATGAAATGTCACAGACACATGAAAGATAATTGTCAATGGCAATGGAAGGAGAAATCAAAAGGAAGAATTTGCATTTATATAGTGCCTTTCCTGATCTCAGGATGTCCCAATATGCTTTACAGCCAATGAAGTTTCTAAAGCGTAGCCACTGTTGTAATGTAGGGCATATGGCAACCATAAAAGGGGTCTCTTTCTCTAATCTACTGTTGCTCCACTGCCTCTTGCTGTCCATGTTCACATTTTTGTAAATCTCTCTGACAGGTCAATGGCGAACACAAAGATTCACCAACACCATGGTGAAGTGTCTGGCTGAATGATCAGATATTGCTAACACCTTATCCACTGGTGCCTGAGTGAAATAATTTCCTATCTCATATATTAATTAATGTTTGTCTGCCTGCAATGCAGGATGAATCCCAATACATGATAGGAATACTGGAAAATGCTGCATTAACTGAAATATTATCAGTGATGTGTCAAATTCCAGGAATTTTCAGAACTTACTGTAAAATAAATTTAGAGGATGTAACTAGTAGAGTTGATGGGGGGAGCTAGAGGATATGGTTTATTTGGACTTTCAGAAGGCTTTCAATAAAGTCCCACATAAGAGATTGGCGTGTAAAATTAAAGTGCATAGGATTGGGGATAGTGTATTGAGATGGATAGAAAACTGGTTGGCAGACAGGAAACAAAGAGTAGGAATAAACGGGTCTTTTTCCGAATGGCAGGCAGTGACTAGTGGGGTACCGCAGGGATCGGTGCTGGAACCCAGTTATTCACAATATATATTAATGATTTAGATGAGAGAATTAAATATAATATCTCCAAATTTACAGATGACACAAAGCTGGGTGGGAGGGTGAGCTGTGAGGAGGATGCAGAGATGCTTCAGTGTGATTTGGGCAAGCTGAGTGAGTGGGCAAATGCATGGCAGATGCAGTATAATGTGGATAAATGTGAGGTTATCCATTTTGGTAGCAGAAACAGGAAGGCAGATTATTATCTGAATGGCTATAAATTGAGAGAGGGGAATGTGCAACAAGACCTGGGTGTCCTTGTACACCAGTCACTGAAGGTAAGCATGCAGGTGCAGCAGGCGGTAAAGAAGGCAAATGGTATGTTGGCCTTCATAGCCAGAGGATTCGAGTACAGGAACAGGGATGTCTTGCTGCAATTATACAGGACCTTGGTGAGACCACACCTGGAATATTGTGTGCAGTTTTGGTTTCCTTATCTGAGGAAGGATATTTTTGCTATAGAGGGAGTGCAGCGAAGGTTTACCAGACTGATTCCTGGGATGGCGGGACTGACATATGAGGAGAGATTGAGTCGATTAGGATTATATTCGCTGGAGTTCAGAAGAATGAGGGGGGATCTCATAGAAACCTATAAAATTCCAAAACGGACTAGACAGGGTAGATGCAGGAAGGATGTTCCCGATGGTGGGGGAGTCCAGAACCAGGGGTCACAGTCTGAGGATATGGGGTAGACCATTTAGAACTGAGATGAGGAGAAATTTCTTCACCCAGAGAGTGGTGAGCCTGTGGAATTCGTTACCACAGAAAGTAGTTGAGACCAAAATATTGTATGTTTTCAAGAAGGAGTTAGATATAGCTCTTGGGGTGAAAGGGATCAAAGGATATGGGGAGAAAGCGGGAGCAGACTATTGAGTTGGATGATCAGTCATGATCATAATGAATGGCGGAGCAGGCTTGAAGGGCTGAATGGCCTACTCCTGCTCCTAGTTTCTATGTTTCTATATATTTATTTTTTAACTTGAAGTCTTCTCAATCCATGATGATCTCCACTCTATGAGAAGGATGATCCAACTGATTCTGTTCCCAAATGAGAATTTCCATGGATACAACCCTCAACCTGTCAACATAGGCTCTTTACTAATGAAGTAGTATGCTTCAGACCTTCATAAACACACCTCTAATTCATAGAGCTCAACTTGTAAACCTTTCCTTCAACAGGATTTCAACATGATTGAATCACCACTCAAATGCCCCAAAAATAAACACTGTCAAAGCTTTTTCCATTTGCCAATTTGATATGTACTGAACTGTATTGAAATGAGTCATCACAATGGAATGACTTACACTGTTCTTCCTCCCCAGGCTTGAACACAGAGGCTGTTTGCTGGGCCAGGAGTGGCTTGGGCTATGTTAAAGCATGAGGCCTACTAACCACAACACTCCCTGCAGGAGCCAGAGTTTGAATCCAGGACACTGATAGCCCACACTTTATAGCATTCCCCAGAGCTCCGAGTATCAATGGCTGTATTTATGCCGCCTTGGCTCAAGAGGAGAAGAGTGCAGAGGCAACTTTTCCCTGTATTGTCAAATGCACCTTCCTGTCATATCAGTTAAGGATAAATATATCAGGGGAGGCAATGGTATAGTGGTATTGTCACTGAACTAGTAATCTAGTTAAACCCAGGGTAATGTGCTGGGGATCTGTGTTCAAATCCTGCCCCAGCTGATGGTGGGATTTGAGTTCAATAAAAAACTGGAATTAACAGTCTGATGACCCATGAAACCATTGTTGTAAAAACCCACCTGGTTCACTAATGTCCTTTAGGAAAGGAAATCTGTCACCCTTACCTGGCCTACCTGTGACTCCAGACCCAGAACAATGTGAATGACTCTGAAATGCTCTCAGAACAAGGGCAATAAATGCTGGCCTAGCTAATGATGCCTGTATCCCCTGAATGATTAAAAAAAATCTATATATAAACAATGTGCATGATAATTTTTCCTTCCCACCAGGAGCGATGAATGAGGTGAGCTGAACAGAAGAAAATAAGGAAAACATTAAAGGAATTGCACTTCGACCTTTCAAAATTCCAGGTGCATGATTCTCTAGTTGTTCGCTCTGAATCCCAAGCCACTGTAACTCATTTCATCTCCTTTGATTTCACTCATGAGGTTACCTGACAGCCCAGGTGGGATAACAGTCTTCGACTGTGGCATTTCAGGCTGGAAATAGAGATTAGAAACTTGCATCATATAAGTTCAGACCCACTTATACAGTAGCAGTGGAACTGAGATTTTTGATCAAATTTGCCCAGTCCCAGTCAGTCCAATTTATCTGAAGGGGCACACAAGAACACAAGAAATAGGAGCAGAAGTGGACTATATGACCTGTCGAGCTTGCTCTGCCATTCAACACAATCATGACTGACCTTGGGCTTCAACTCCACTTTCCCACCCACTCCCCATACCTCTTGATTCTCTGAGAAACCAAAAATCCGTCTATTCCAACCTTAAACGTATCCAACGATGGAGCATCCACAACTCTCTGGGGTGGAGAATTCCAAAGATTCACAACTGAGTGTGTGGGAAGGTCTGAAACAGAAGGCCTGGCAAAAGATAATGATATTTACTTTTAAACTAATTGAAGCATGTTTTTACATCTGCCCTGATAGTGGAGTTGTACTCCACAGTATATGGAATCAAGCAATAGCAATGCCTTCCTCACATCACTCCATTCTGCAGTTAAATTGGAACTTCACTCTGGAACTGCGCTGATGCTCAGTGTAACTGAATTCTGAAGGAACCTTCTGTTACTGGCTTTCCATTCTGTCTTATTACCTTTACCCTGCTTTCTGAAGTTATACACCCTTTCTTACCCTGACTACTTAAAAAAAACTTTACACTGCAAGAAAAATCTGGAATCATCCATAGTGTTCGGAATCACTTACAATCTGATCAAGTCCCTCCTATTAAGGGGAACAGATAGGATAGAGGAAGAGAAACTACTTGCGCTGGCTGTGGCATCTAGGACTAGTGAGAATAGTCTAACAATTCGAGGTGTGAAACTCTGAAATACTTCTTGATGCAGAGGGTGGCAGAAGACGGGACCTCTCTTCGAAAAATGACGATTGATGCTAGGACTTTGCTATCTGCTTCCTTCATCCCAACTCCAGGTTTCCAGTCCCCAAAAGTTGGCTATTATGAATAAATGCAATAAATTGATAAACAAATATTTGTGAGGCATAAATTTACCCTTGTTCAGTAGTTCTCATATAAAGGTCACATATGGTGTTCTTTTATCAACAAGTGCACAATGTAATTAAACTGAGTAAGATTATCATTTGTCAGTCCACAGAGATTTTATTTAAACTGATTAAAAGAATATACATTAAAGAGATCATTTAGATAGCGCTGAAGCTTTGTAATCAATGTTAAGTTATGGGAACATGTAAGTAAAAATATATGGCCCTGAACTCAAGATAAACACCCGCATTTATATTGTTGGTGTTTTATTGTCCCACCATATTAATTTTTTTTAATCATTGATGTTTTAAACCCCTGCTGGTGTGGTTTAATCTTCTGCTGCATCTTCCTTTCTCTGTGCTGCAGAAATACTGCTAGCTATTGCCTCTTGTACACCATTAACCCCACATTTATTCTCCAGCGAATTTCCAAGCTTGCTTTTCCTTAGAGATCAGAGACTCCAAAGAGCACATTGTAGAATTTAAAGTGTTGATTTTTGGATTAGATACCTGCTGTGCCTAGTCAGATGTTCCATTCAACTGTGTATAGTGAACCTGTTCTTGGTGGCCAATGACTTCAGGATGTGGAATTTGCATCATTTTCCATTCATACTAAAATTCCACTTCCATGTCAATATATAAGAAATGGAACTGATATTTTGGAGCACTCAACTGTAGCAATATTTGTGTCTTCACCCTCTCACTATATTTAGAATGTAATTATTTCTCTTTCAGTAGCTTTTACTAACAGCATTTTATTCATTCTTTAGATCTGGGCATCGCTGGCAATGTCAACATTTATTGCCCATCCCTAATTGCCCACAAGAAGGTGGTGGTGAGCTGCCTTCTTGAACCGCTGCAGTCCATGTGGTTTAGCTGCACCCACAGCGCTGTTAGGGAGGGAGTTCCAGGATTTTGACCCAGTGACAGCGAAGGAATGACGATATATTTCCAAGTCAGGATGGTGAGTGGCTTGGAGGGGAACTTCCAGGTGGTGCGGTTCCCATGCTTTTGCTGCCCTTGGGTGGAATCTTCTGCCCATCGGGCAGGCCAGTCGGAAGCGGGCATAGGTGGGCATGGAGCTGATTGCCACCCACGATTGGCTGCGCGCTGCCATTTTCCATGGTTGGGCCAATTAATGCCCGCCCAGAGTGATGAGTGCCTCGTAGCGTACCTGTGCGGGCGGGGGGAGGAGGGAGAGTCGGGGACTGTGCTCTTTTGTGTATACGCGTGAAAGAGCAAAGCTCTGTGCCTCAGGGAGATTAAGATCAAATTTAAAGTTTTAAATAAAGAAAGTTAAATATCATTTACACATGTCCCCTCATGTGACAGTGTCACATGAGCTGGGACAAATGAAATGCTTGAAAAATTTTTATTTATTCAATAAAACCTTCATGAAACCTCTTCCCGCCCTTTCAGAATTTTGAAGATCTCTGTCAGGTTATCCCATAGCCTTCTCTTTCTGGACACATCATCAACCAATAGTAAGGGGAGGTGGTGGCATAGTCTAGAGGCCAAGGGGACATGAGTTCAAATCCCACTGTGGCAGCTGGTGGAATATGAATTCAGTTAATAAATTTGGAATATAAAGCTGGTCTTGGTACTGGTGAACATAAAACTATCATCAATTGTCATAAAAACCCACCTAGTTCACTAATGTCCTTTAGGGAAGGAAATCTGCCACCCTTACCTGGTCTGGCCCACATGTGACTCCAGACCCATAGCAATGTGGCTGACCCTTAACTGCCCTCTGAAATGACCTAGCAAACCACTCAGTTCAAGGGCAATTAGAGATGGACAACAAATGCTGCCCTTGCCAGGGAAGCCCACATCCCATCAAACAATAAAAAAGGAAAAATATGCAGCATCAGTGCCTCCCAATATTTGCTTCCCCAGAAACTTTTTAAAAAGCAGTAGCTTTTCTCAAACCCATCAGAAGTCTGTTCCAGAGGCCAGCAAGTTTCTGAGGAAAGAATTGTCTATTATCATCTAATCTGACTTGTCATGAATAGCTGTTACAGATGTCCTCACATCCGACTGCCACTATTCATTTTAGTCATCTTATCCAAATTCAATTGTTCGATCATTTTCAAAACCTCAAATCATTTTCCAGTTCCATGTTTTCTAAAGTGAATAATCTTGAGTCTTTGAACTCACTGTTATAACTGAGAGATATGAGTGGTAGCTTCTTGATGGCTCTATTCAAAGTGTGCTGTCCTGGTGTGAAAGCTGCTTTCCAGGATTTTGTGTAAGCGTATAGTCAGTGCTGCTATTTCATGTGCCAGAATCCAAATATTTCTGCAGGTCTCATCGACATAATTCTCTAGATCTTGTTATCATCTGGTTTGCATGACAACAAATGTTTGGTATTTCAACTCAAAACCAAACAGCAAGCTGCCAATTCCAGTTTGTACAACACATGACTCGCTTTTCAAATAACCAGTTAAAAAGATCTCAAGCTGCAACTAATTTAATAATATTTCACATTTCACAGGGTCTTGATGTGGCCTTTCAATAACTTCCTCCTGCTGCAGCTGAAGAAACGAGATGACGCAGGAACGAGTTTATGCCATCAGATCTTTTTCATCCAGCCAAGCAGGCAGATGGGACCTCAGTTTAACATTTCATCTGAAAGATGGCACCTCCAACAGTACAGCGCTCCTTTGGCACTTCACTGAAGTGTCAGCCTTGAGTTTTCTGCTGAAGCTCTGGAATGGGTCTTGAACATGGAATCTTGCAACTCAGAGGCAAGCATGCTGTCTCACTGAACAGCAGTTGGCACTCCAGATTTTCATATTCCCGTTATTAACCCTTATATCCATATTTCTAATAGGATCAGTGGAGGAGTACATTTATTCTTCTCGAGGTCTCTCTGCCTGACTGCAGGTCTGACCCACAGTGCCACAACCTCCACCGTGGGTAGGGCAAGGAAGCAGGTCCTGAATCCACCCTAACCGGAACAGGAATTGTATTTGATGCTGTTGGCACCTATCTGAGCCATACCAGTCATCTAACCACTGAGCCAACTGGCACCCCCCCCCCATCCCCCACCTGACCCCCACCACCACCCCCCCCCAACCAAACCCCCCAAGGGGCCTGAGTTTCTGTGGCAACATACACTCTTACGTTGCATGTTGTAGTCTGGAGCTTTGGATAGTGATGGTAGAGGCTCCAGTTTCTTAAGAGTATATTTACAGCATGACAATTATACAAATCCAGCTTCTGTTGTAAGGCAGGTATAGGAACTTGTAATGGAATAAAATATGAGATGATGTGCATGCAGATGTAAGATTTGTTATAAATATTATTGCATGCAATATATTTTATGCAAGCATGAATTTTTCTTGTGGATTCAGGGGAATTTTCCCGAATACTCATAGGATTCCCAGGAGCATCAGTATTGATGAACTGTGCTTGGTAGGGAACATTTCAGCAACTGATTAGTACATAGGTTATATTTAGATTGCACTCAGTGGTGTCTGATATCACAGGGCAGTGCCTCATTTCAGGCAGAGGCTCGTTTGAGGTCAAGAATTTGTTGGCTCACTTTCCACACTGACTGACATTATGGCTTGTTCACAAAGTGAGGAAATGAAAGGGGCAAAAATATTTCAGAGGCACTTCAACTTGTCAAATAGTAACTTTATTTTGTGCTATCTAACTATATTTCAACATCTGAAACAAACAGTGCAAGGTCGCAAAGGTGCCAGTGATTAGAAAAATATCAAGTACAATGTACATGTCACTTTCTTTTGGTGTAAAGGAAAACTGAGAACCTGAGAACTGAGGCCAAAAGAGGTCCAAAGGCCAGAAATTTAGTTTATTTAATGATAACTTTTCTGCATGTGCAGACTATCACCTGACTGACAGCTGTGAAGTGCTTAGGGACATTTTACAATGTTAATGGTGCCATATAAATACAAGTTGCCACGAGGAAGCTGCCACAAATGTGTAGAAGGACCCTGCATTCTTTCTCCGAAATAACTCATCACCAAGCTGAAGCAGAAAAGTAGCATAAAAATGCCCGATCTAAACCATGATAGTGTGCTACTGTGAAACATACTTGTGGAGCATTGGAAAGGGCATAGCAACAGGAGTAGGTCATTCAGCCCTTTGAGCTTTTTCCACCATTTAATTCGATGAAGGAGGCTGATTTACCCAACCTTGCTCCATATCTTTTAATATCCTACCTAAGAAAAATCTGTCTCAGTTTTTAATTTTTCAATTGACCCCCATCCTCAACAGCATTTTGGCAGAGAGACTTCCACTAGCCTTTGTGTGAAGAAGTGCTTCCTGACATCAGCCCTAAATAACCTGGCTCTCATTTTAAAGTTATGCCTTTTGTTCCTGACCACTCAAACTAGTTTCTCTCTATTTACCTTATCAAATTGTTTAGTCACCTTAAACACCTCAAGTAGATCGCCACCACCTGATTTTCTATATGAGGGAATACAAGTGCAGACATTGCATTCTGCCATTATAATGTAACCCTATCAGCCCAAGTATCATTATGGTGAATCTGTACTGCATCCGCTCCAAGGGCAGTTTATGCTTCCGGTGGTGCAGTGCTCAGAACTGAACGTCCAGACAAGATCCAACCAGAATCTTATACAACTGCTGTATCTTGTACTTCAGACCCCTCAAGGTAAAAGCTAACATCCTATCAGTCTTTCAAAGAGTCAGCACAGACATGAAGGGTCATGAGATCCTCTGATTCTGGGACATTTGATAAGTTGAGATGAATGAATGTGGAAGGAGGTTCATGAGACACATAAATACTGCACATAGACCATTGGGCAGAATGGTCTGCTCCTGTGCTGTAAATATGAAGTGAAAGCTTTTTGCCCATGAGAAAATGTTGTTTGCTTTCCTAACAGCACAGATGTTTCCTCGGATGCAGTTTTCTGTTAACCATTCAGTGCAGTGAGAATGCAGGCAGTGTATGTAAATGACAGAAGAATCCTAGAATCTATCTGGAATAGACATGTGTCCACAAATAGAACTTACATTTGCTGGGTGTGCAGAGTTTCTATTTCTGGTAAAGTGAAGTACCCTGTCCCTTTAAGAGAATGCAAGTGTACTGATCATGTGACAGCACTGACGAATCACTGTACAATTGGGAACTGTAAGTCTAGTTCTGGAGGTTTCTGAGTGAGCATGTATGATCTGGTGCTCTGCCCATGTCTCAATAAACCATCACTGTTTATTCTTACATCTATTATTGATTGCAAGCAGCAATTGATGAGAACATAGGAAGGAGTGCAGTTAGAAATCAGTTGGCCAACGAACTCATTTACCCAAGATATAAAACTACCCCTGGTTGCTTTAAGGCCACACCTCAATGTTTTCACCTGTTTGTATCTCGAGGTATCACTGTTTACACTCTATAATAAAGGTAATTGAGAATTAGCTTGATCCCAAATTGCTGTTACCATGCTCTTTGGCTGTTAGGGAGTACAGATGTAAGACAATGACCAGAATTTTCGGCTCGGTGAGCAGGCCCCACACCCACTCGCCGAGGCGTAAAATGATGTGGGCTGATGTTGGACATGTGTCCCGACCTCACTGAGCGTCATTTAGATTTTCAGTTCAGTGGGCACCCAGCCAAGTCCACTGCACGCCCGCCGAACTGTCAAGGGCCTATTAAGGCCTGTTAAAAACTAATTAGATGAATAAACTGAGCTGCCCATCCAACCTTAAGGTTTGCGGGGGGGGGGTGGGGGGGGCGCAGGCGAAGAGCTCAGGCGGCCTTTGTATTTTTCATGGAACCTCATCCACAGGTGGGATGAGGTTTCACGAAGTGCTTAAAATTGAATAAAAATGTTATAGAAAATTCATTGACATGTCCCAGCTCAAGTGACACTGTCACGTGAGGGGACATGCCTTAAAATTTTTAAATTCTTTATTTAGATGTTTAAAACTTAAACTAATCTGTGTCTCAGGGAGATTCCCGTGCTCTTTTGCAGGCATGTGTGAAAGAGCACAGGCCCTGACTCAGGCAACCCCCACCCCACCCCCACCCCACCCGCACAGGGAGTGCTCAGCGCTTCTGGGCGAGCATCACGCTGGGTGGGCCTTAGCTGGCCCGCCCACGTAAAATGGTGGCACGGACCCGATCGGGGGTGCCGATTAGGTTCGTGCCCACTCCCACCTGTCCCTCACAACCCCCCCCCCCCCACGGATGGGGGGATAATTACCCCTCATGGCACCCCAAGAGCAGGCATATTCTGTTATTCACCTCTGTACAACATTGCTTTAGCTGGGAGCTGACACAGGATTAAATGCTTGCCCATTTACTCAATGGTGCTATAAGGCTTTTTCTGTCTTCTCCCTCCATCCTATTCGGCCTCACTTCCCTCTACGCTATACCTCTTCCCTCCAAAACTCCCCTCCCTCCCCCTAAACACTGCCTCCTCCCCTCCTGACAGTGGTGCAGACTGCAACCTCTAGTGGCTTGGTGAGACCTAAGGAAACAGTGCAGAAATGTGTGATGCCATGATGCATTGAAGAAGCAGTTTGCATTCATTTACAATCACTCCTTGTCATATTGCCATCATGTCCCAAAGCACAGCATTTACAATCAATGCCTCCCAAGTGCAATTGCTGCTGTTACGATCCCAGCTGGTGTTAAAACAGGATAAGTCTGAGACACAGTGAAACCTGGCTTGGTAGGTCCTGACTTTTCTTTTTTTTTTAGAATCCATAGAGGGCAGTTACTGAACACATTCACAGGAGTCTGCTAGTGTGCCTTTAACACAAAGAATAAAACATTTATTAAACAATTTAAATTGCAAACTTCAGATGGTTCCAACTGTCTTACAGCAATAGTTACCCAGATAAAGTTAGAAGAATTAAAACTACTTCTAGGTTCAGGGTAACTGACCCACTCCCACCTGCCACATGACTTCCTTCAAATGCCTATGGACACCCCCAACCTCCCCACAACCCCCCCCAGGTTACCCCCTGACCCCCAATAGGAACCCCCAATATCACCTTGACTACCCTTCCCCTAATGACGCGACCTGACACCTGTCCCTTGTGGCCCGAGCCAACCACCACTGACCTGACACCCGACCCCCTCGGTCCGGCCCAATCCAACCCTTCCCCCATTCCTCCCAGGCCCAACTCGACCTGACCACCCCGACCCTAACCCCACACCCCTGGCCCGCCAAAACTCTCAGGGTCCCCCCACATACCTCCGCCCCCACCTCAGGAGCAGCCAGACCCCCCCAGCCTCCAATCCTATCCATTTACCTAATACACTTCCCTTCTTCCTGGCCTGTCAAAGTGGCTGCACTTTTAAACTCTTAAAAATAGTTAGTGCGTAAAAAGTGGGGTTTGGCTTATTTATTTCAACTCTCCTGTACTCAACAGTGGCCCATGGGAACCCACTGGCTGCAGTGGTCTTGCCCAGCCTGAGTTGGGCGAGGTAGGAGCAGCTTTGTTTTAAGGTAAGAAACTAGGAGCAGAGTGGAAATCCGACTCAGTTGCCATTCCACCAGAAGTTACGGGCCACGATTATAATGTGCATTGTGTTAACATTGATTTAGATGTTCAAGTTGACAGTATGTTACACATAAACCTTTAGCATCTTTAATCCAGAAGAAAAGTCCCGAGCCATATTACAGAGGGGTAATCAGTAATAGATATAATAGACATGGTGTCCACAATGGTGTCCAAATTGAAGAGGTACATTTTAAGAGGAGTCTTAAAGCAGGAGATGGCAATGTAGAAGCAGTGAGGTTGTAGGAAGGTGATTGCAGGATATGGGGCAGAGGTAGCTGAAGGCATGGCTGCCCACTGTGTGGTGGACAGAGGGGATGCACAAGCCTGAGTCAGAGGAGGCCTGGGCAGTGGGTGGTGGGTGGAGAGAGGGGATAGACCTTGAACAAAGTATGGAGTAACTGAGGGGCAAGGCTGTGGTGGCTTTTAAACGCAAGGATGGAAATTTTTGATTTGAGGAGATACTGTAGGCCAGCAGGGATGGCTTATGGATGAATGAGACTCGATATGGGAGAGGGGACTATGCAGTTGATGGAGGTGGGAGCCCAGCAAGAAGAGCACTGTAAATAGTCTTGTCCATAGGTGACAAAGTCATGGGTAAGGGTTTCAGCCACAGGTTGGCTAAATTTGGCGTGGGCAATGATATGGAGATGGAAGCAAACGGTCTTTGTTATGGAGAGGCTATGGAGTCAGATGTGCAGCTTGGCGTTGATGTTGGGATTGCAGACATTCTGGTTCAACCTTAGACAAGGGTAGAGGGAGGGAATCAAGGACAAGATTACAGAATTTTTAGTGGGGACCATGGCAGGTAGGGGTGGGTCAGTGTTATAGTTACTCAGAATCTAGAAGTAGTTTTAATTCTTCTAACTTTATCTGGGTAACTATTGCTGTAAGACAGCTGGAACCATCTGAAGTTTGCAATTTAAATTGCTTTATTGGATGATTCCTGCTGCAGGGCAATTGCCTGTTGGAAGTTTGAACTTCCTGTGCAATCCTTATCTGGGAACTTCTGTTGGGGTGTTCCCCCGATGCTCTGCCCTGGAGCTTGGAAGTTAGGGCCTATATGTGATTGGAATCACAACAGATGCAAGACTAAAATCAATTGCAGAAAAACTGACAGCTGCTGCAGAAAGGTAACTTGTTGACACTGAATATTTTGCATATGTGGGTAAAACTGTACTTGTATTGAAAAGTGAAAGTTACATGATGGTCATTTATCAGATAAGCAAATGTTTCATATTTCATGGGCAAAATGTTTCTCTGGTCTGGGGGGAGGGGAGGATGTGCAGGAACAGGCGGCTCTCTGATCGACGCCATTTTACATGGATGAGCCAATTAAGGTGCACAAAAGAGCGCACAGATCTCCCTGAGGCTAAGTGCTGCCTCAGGGAGATCATCTCCGATTTGAAACTTTAAATAAAGGTGAGAGAAAAATTTTGCTGCCATGTCCCCTCATGGGACTTTGTCACATGAGTTGGGACATGTCCATAACTTTGATTTTGAAATATTCTGAGATTTTTTACTCACTTATGAAACCTCACCCTGCCCGTGGATGAGGTTTGATGCTTTCTCTAAAGCCCGCCAGAGCTCCCGGCCTGTCCGCCGACCTTAAGGTTAAATGGTCAGGTCCATTAATGGTTTCAATTTGTTTTGAATGGCCTTAATAGGCTGTTGACAGGTCAGCAGGCACTCGGCCGACTCGAAAATCTAAATGATGTGGGGTGAAGTCGGGACACACGCCCAACCTCACCCTGCGTCATTTTATGCATCAGCGAGCAGGCCCCACCCCCCCGCTCGCTAAACAGAAGATTCTGCCCATGATGTTTCAAACAGTGTCAAAGGGCTACAGCATCCTCTAGTGGTCATTGCAGGCAATAACCTGAAATCTGACAACTTCACCAGAAAGACAGTCACCACTTCCTAACATTTATGCTTAGCTTGACAGGACACGTAACTTGTTTAGAAATATTTTACCAAGTGACCTCAGGTCACAGAAAACACAATGCAGTAGATACCCAGTAGCTTATTTTGTGCAAAGCAGTGTCAATGTTGCAAATCCACAATACAGATATATCAAAAAGATACACAAAAAACTTCATAAAAGATATTTGTTTCCAATTGATTACCTTAGCTTGCTGCTGACTTATGGGAGTTCGAGCATGGATTGGGTGAATTTGAATCGAAACTTGGATCAATAGTGAAGGATTCAGAGCATCATTGTTTAGGTCAGTGAAGCCAAACTGGTTTTGGAAAAAAAGACTTGCATTTGTACTGCACCTTGCATAGAGACTGGGTGTCTCAAAGCACTTTTAGCCAACAAAGTATCTTTAAAGTGTAATTACTGTTGTAATGTAGGAAACATGATAGCCAATTTGTGCACGGCAAGCTCTCACAAATAGTGATGTGATAATGATCAGATAACCTGTTTTTAGTGATGTTGGTGGAGGGATGAATATTGGCCAGGACACCAGAGAGAGCTCCCCTGCTCTTCTTCAGAATAGCGCCATGAGATCTGATACATCCATCCAAGCAGGCAGATGGGGCCTTTGTTTAACATTTCAACTGAAGGACCGCACCTCTGACACTGCAGCACTCCCTCACTACTGCACTGGAGTGTCATTGTCAATTTTTATACTCAGCACCAGAACCTTCATTAGTTTCACATGGGTAGCAGCTTTACTTGTGCATCTGGAAACATAGAGTGCTGCACTGACTTCAACTTGCCAGTGTGTGACATCTGAGACAGAAATATTTGGAGTCAGAAGGTGACTCAAACCTGAATCCTAGCCAAAACAGAATTACCTGGAAAAACTCAGCAGGTCTGGCAGCATCGGCGGAGAAGAAAAGAGTTGACGTTTCGAGTCCTCATGACCCTTCGAAAGAACTTGAGTGAATCCAAGAAAGGGGTGAAATATAAGCTGGTTTAAGGTGTGTGCGTGCGTGTGTGTGTGTGTGTGTGTGTGTGTGTGTGTGTGTGTGGGGTGCGGGGGGAGTGGGGTTGGGTTGGGGGAGAGAAGTGGAGGGGGTTGGTGTGGTTGTAGGGACAAACAAGCAGTGATAGATAGAAGCAGATCATCAAAAGATGTCACAAACAACAGAATAAAAGAACACATAGGTGTTAAAGTTGGTGATATTATCTAAACGAATGTGCTAATTAAGAATGGATGGTAGGGCAATCAAGGTATAGCTCTAATGGGGGTGGGGGGAGCATAAAAGATTTAAAAATATTTAAAAATAATGGAAATAGGTGGGAAAAGAAAAATCTATATAATTTATTGGAAAAAACAAAAGGAAGGGGGAAGAAACAGAAAGGGGGTGGGGATGGAGGAGGGAGTTCAAGACCTAAAGTTGTTGAATCCAATATTCGGTCCGGAAGGCTGTAAAGTGCCTAGTCGGAAGATGAGGTGCTGTTCCTCCAGTTTGCGTTGGGCTTCACTGGAACAATGCAGCAAGCCAAGGACAGACATGTGGGCAAGAGAGCAGGGTGGAGTGTTAAAATGGCAAGCGACAGGGAGGTTTGGGTCATTCTTGTGGACAGACCGCAGGTGTTCTGCAAAGCAGTCGCCCAGTTTACGTTTGGTCTCTCCAATGTAGAGGAGACCACATTGGGAGCAACGAATGCAGTAGACTAAGTTGGGGGAAATGCAAGTGAAATGCTGCTTCACTTGAAAGGAGTGTTTGGGCCCTTGGACGGTGAGGAGAGAGGAAGTGAAGGGGCAGGTATTGCATCTTTTGCGTGGGCATGGGGTGGTGCCATATGA